>NW_027051829.1:0-88887 GCF_036321145.2 Pelmatolapia mariae
AAGGGTTATTAGCGATGTACCTTCTTTCTGAATCTGTCCAAAACTGCATTGCTGCATCTGGTGCTTTCACCGCTCTAATTGATGTCGCACCTTTTGAATAGTGCGTAGCCGTCACCTACTCAATGCAATGCAAGCATATGTCATTATAGTAGCAGTGCAGTTACGTTTGAAGCAGTGCATCATGAGTTATACCGCTGACTGTTAATGCTGACTCTTCGTGTTCAGGTGGGGCAGGTGGTAAAGGAGTTTGGGGAGCTGCTGGGATGGTTTACGAAGATGAGGAGCCCGACATACACGATCCCAACTATGATGAATCTTCTCAGGTGAGGCCGCTGGGGGGTTTGTCTTTTAACACTTCAGATTATCTGCTAGCAGGTTTGTTTTATATCTGTAAGTCCTTTGCTTTCAAATACTGGCATCCAGCAGTCAGGGGTTTTTGTTTGTTTGTTTGTTTTTTTTCCTTCCATCAGTCAGTGCATTGGATGGCACCCTTTATCTCTTTATGTCCACGTTCTGATACTGAACTGCTGATGAAATACATTGTAATCCATCTTCCATGCTCTGCAGAAACACTGGAAATGCTGACAGTAGGATTTCCCGGGAAATACAAGACTGTTTTCATATCAAAAATATTAACAAGCTTTGTTTGAAACCCGTTAAAAAATTGGTCTGCTAGCACGATTCTTAAATCCAGATGGCTCCGTCCCATTGCAGTCATCACTATTTGCGATCTTTAACCCCTTTATCATCCCATGTGACGCCGAAGGCCGAGTTTGTTTGTCTCTTGCTGCACTTGCGGACTGGGAACGGCGCTTCTGTCTGTAAAATGCTGATAACTGTTTGGAAATGGCTTAGAAAAGCCGGTGTGATTTCGGCCTTGACTGGAACACGAAGGTGGCATAAAGATGTCGACTGTTAAAAGGGAACTGGGACAGAGTGGTACAGAAAAATAGACGAGACATGTGCAGACTGTGGCCTTTGAATCAGACTGCACAGATCACCTGATAAAGGAGTTGCCCAGAAATGGGAACTGTAACACGCTGGAATGCCTCTTTCCTCTTTGTTGACTAATTCTTTTTAGGAGATGGTTTTTCCTTAAAATAACTCAAATAATTAAGAGGACTTGTAGAAATGTATATGTTAGCCTGCACTGAGATTATCATTTGTGCTCCAGGTTGTGCAAAACCTCAGCTGAACGTTAGTTTACTCATATCCTTGGAATTCGTAAATACAAGTGTTGAGACAGAAGTTTAGGTTAAAGCTCACCGGTAGCCCGTTTTCGGTCAGTGTTATGTTTACACATCTGCTGTGGAATTTTTGGTATGACCAAAAAGGAAAAGTTTTCATTAGAAGAACTGAAAGGTCAAAATGGTTGTGAGACTTTCAAAGGTAACAACTTCTGGTTTCTTTGGGCAGAAACAAACTCAGTATGAGTCTTGCACAGCTCTCTGGGGATCTGGTGGATGTTCAGAGCTTTAATAAAGGAAAGAAAAGCACCTCAAGAATGAATATGGATGCTCTTGTTAAAACTCCAGTGAAAAATATCTTATATATCACGCAATTATACTAAGTTGGCTCATACAGTACAGTGCAAAAGCCTCGAGTCACCCCTCATTTCTTCGTATTTTAGAAGAATTTTCTTTAAGCTACTTAACAGTGCCCTACGACTCATTCAAGCATAAAAAGGCCACCTAATTCAAGGATGAACCAGTGTTGTCTACACATAACAAAAACAATTCAAGCATTTTGTTGCTACAAGTCCACACAGCGTGTTCCCATTTCTGGAGTTCAATCTATAAGAACACTAAAGATAACAGGTTGACTGTCATAAAAATTTATTTTTGGACCAATAAGGTAATTTCCTAAGAGCTATTAGGCTTAAAACTTAAACTTAAAACTGAAAATATCTACAGCAGAGGAAAGTGTATTAAAGCCTGACACCTATGACATCAGAAATGGTCTCAGTGGAAGGGTAACTCTCAAGATGCTATTCTTAAGAAGGCTGAGGAATACCAAATTACACAAGAAATGGGCTGAGAATCAGTTTTAACGGGTCTTATGGAGGGATGAATCAAAACTTAAAATTTTTAGTTCAAATCAATGCCACTATGTACAGAGGAGGTCAGGAGAGAGGCACAACAGTGAGTGTATAAAGCCATCAGTAAAACATGGCACATTCAATAACATCTGGAAAGCATCCAAGAGAACGGGGTTTAAAAAAAAAAAAAAAAAAAAAAGGCAGCCAGCATCCAAAGAAGAGCTTTGAATGTCCTTCCAGGATCTTGGGAACTGTTCCTGAAGACTACTTAAAGAAATTACAGCGCAGCTTGCCTCAGAAGAATAAAGGTGTCCCTTCTGAATTTTGACTCTTAAGCTCATTAGAATTATACAAACTCTGTTATTGACTGTTTTACCGTGTACAGAATGTTTGCACGTTTCAGTAAACCACTACACCTATTTCCCTAGCAAAGTATAAAGAAATGAGGGGTGGCTCCAGACTTTTGCACAGTACTGTAAGTTGAACTGACTGTGTATTTTAGAATTGTTGAAAATACTTCATATAATCCTGAAACAAAGCTGATGAGAAATTCAATAATGAACGTGCATCTGCTCTGCTGTGCGTGCTTGTTTCTGACTGACGCCGCGTGTGTGTATTTTTTACACAGGGGGACACGGTCTACGAGACGGTCGTGCCCGAGATAGACGAGAAGGAACTTGAGAAAATGGTGAACCCAATTGTACAGGAGTACTTTGAGCACGGGGACACAAAAGAGGTTCAGGTAAATAATTATAATAAAGCTTTTAAACTCTGTGCATGCTGACCAAGAGTGAGCAGGTTTAAAGAAAAAAGCTGGATGACTGAAGTAATGTGGAGCTTTTAACCACAGGTTTATTGGGCTGTGCTCACTCTAAGCACGGGCGCCAAGCACACGAAGGCTCTCCCTCTCTCAGTGGCCTGCACTCGCACTGTGCTTTGATTGTCTGAGTTTGATTAGGCTTCGGTTTGTGTCTCTCGCTTTTGAAAAGCAAAAGACAGTGTTTTGGGGTCATTTTTGAAAATGCTTAAACTGTAGACTTCTGTGAAAACTAAATGCAGCTCTCCCTCCAAACCCTATCAGATGTTGTTGAAGGAGCTCAATTTGGGCCAGCACAAGTACGAGTTCTCCTCTCTGGCCGTGTCCCTGTCCCTCGAAGGCAAGGCAAGCCACAGAGAACTGACCTCCCGCCTGCTGTCTGATCTGTCGGGGAAGATGCTGTCGCAAAGTGAGATGGGGCGAGCTTTCGACAAGATGCTTAAAGAGCTCCCGGACCTCATCCTGGACACACCGGATGCCCCGCAGGTAGAGCTGATGCATGGGAAGAAGCAGTCACACATATGCTACCAAATATAACTGTGTGGGGTGGAGAGGCACTGCAGGATTTAACAGGCTTAAAAGATCAACCGTGGTTAAGTGTAAACCACTCCTTTTTATCTCAAAGGTGCACACAAATCCTCTTCAAATATTACACATGCTCTTTGTATCTTTCCTCTATTACTAGGCAGCAAAATGTTGCATACTAGATCGCCACCTTCAGCAGTGCAGAGGCCTAATAAATTTAAGAGCTAAAACTAAATAATAAAACAAACGTTAGTCGGGCATGTTTGTTACGCTGGCTTCACTTGGTTCGCTTAATCTTTTCTCCTGTTTCTTGCAGATGTTAGGCCAGTTTATAGCCAGAGCCATCGCAGACCACGTCCTCCCCATGTCATTCCTGGACTGCTACAAGGGCAAAGTGGACTGTGAGCATGCCAGGTGAAAGCCGCAGTTCGACGCGTTGTAAGAAAGGCTGTATTGTGCCCCTGCCACCCTTCCCCTCCACCTAACTGTGATCCTTTTCTTTAGAGTGGCTTTAGACCGCGCTGCAGTGCTGCTGTCCATGAAGAGGGAGATGGTTCGCCTGGACAACGTGTGGGGTGTCGGTGGAGGTCTGAGACCTGTCAAACATCTCATCAAAGAGGTAAGCCCCACCCCATTCAGAAACAGATAAGTCGCTCGCTTGTGATATCATAGTGAATCCCTCACATCGTTCCAAGTGTGTATTTACATTATGTAATGTAAACAGGGTGAAAACGGTGCACGCTGGGTAGAGAGCCACAGTCTAGCTGCTGTGTCAGCGAAGATTTTCCTCCCCTGAGAAGTGAGAATTAAAAAAAGAAAAAAAGAAAAAAAATGGAGGGCATGGGAGGGGCAGACATAAACAAACACACTCTCACGGTAAAGTCTTTCTGCCAAATCAATACAATAAACAGTGTGAGAGAATATAAACATGATTTAATTTAAATCACCTTAAAAGCGTCAACATATGCATAGATTTAAAAAACCCAATGTGTCCTGCAATAACATAATAAATAAATGATTAAAATTAAGACTGTCTCAATTGATTCCTCTCCTTGTTTCTTGAGAGGAGGCGAGGGAAGGACACAAGGAGACAGGATTTGACACAACAGGCCTTCTCTCTCCTCTGCTCGTGTGATGCACATTATGAACTGAGACACTCTTTAACGTGGCGTACTGAAATTGGTTTCTAGGTCGCAGGCCGGAGGATGGAGGACAGAGGATTGGTGCAGAGTGTACTGTGCAACTTCATGTACACTTAGGTCCATATGTTTCTGGACAGTGATGACATTTTTGCGTCAGTACAAGCGAACATATTGATTAATTTTTAAATTTATTTTAAATCAAAGGTTGTGACTGAAATGTTCCTCCTTTTAAATTATGGGGTTTAAAAAAAAGGACCTTATTAATTGCTTAAAAATGGGGTATTGTTGTCACCCTGCCAGGTGGGCAGGGGCAATGGACACGTACGTTTGTGAATGCAATAACGCGAGAGCGATGCGATGTAGGAGTTTCAAAATGATACCGTAGGTTCATCTACTTAAAATCTCGGGACAAGTTTGAATCTTAGTGATCTTGACCTAAGGATCAGGGGTCAGAGGTCAAGTTTTATGAAAATCTACTGAATTTGATAACTTGACAACAAGGCGACATAGGATTTTGAAATTGATACCATAGCTGTGTCTACTAGGAGGCTGAGGGGCAGCATTTGTGGTCGCCAGTATTTTTATGCACAATGACCTGCTTTTTTCCAGAAGCTCCAAATTAATTCAGCTGACTGATGAGCAATTTCATGGCCTGTTCTCTTATTTAATGGCAGCTGATCCATCTGGAGATCATCATATCAGAGGTTAATTGAAAATGTTACATTTCTATTTTATAGCTTGGCACTTTAATTTTAAATATGAGGCTCGAGGAGATCTCAGTGCAGTAGAGGCAGTGTATCATTAGGCTGAAAAACTATAATAAAACCAGTTGGAGAGAACAAAAACTTTACGAGTGACCAGATCAAAAATCTGCTGCATTCTCAACAACACCAAAAGAAGACAACTAAAGTGGAGGTTAATAGTTGTTTCCATGGTTTCTGTGAGTTTCACTCAAGAACAAGAAGGGCAAATTGAGACTTTGGGGGGAAAAATGATTTGGACTGATGATGATAAAGTGCGCTTAGAGAAGAGAAACGACTCGTAATCCAAAACATACATGATGATCATCGTGGAGGCAGCATTACGGCACAGGTGCGTATGCAGCCGGCCCACTAGTGTTTATTGATGATGTGGCTGCTGATAGAAGCAGCAGGATGGACTGAAGTGGACGGCGCTATGCTCTCTGTTCAGATTCGGCCAAATTCTGCAAAACCGCAAGTAGATAATGAGCCAAAGCCCTGCAAAAGCAACTCTAAATTTTCTCGAGGCAAAGAAATGAGATACTCAGGGGCCAAGTCAGTCACCTGATCTCAACCCAGTAGAGCGTGATTTTTAGTTGGTAAAGACAAAACTGAAGGCAGAAAAACCCACAAACGCGCAGCGACTGAAGGCAGAGCATCTCAAGGGAGGAGACGTAGCATTTGGCTTCCAGACTTTAGGCAGTCAAATGCAGTGCAAAGGATTTTTCATCCAAATATGAAAACAGTCTTTATGTTTAAAATTGTTAGTTTGTCCAATTATGTTTAAGCCTCTGAAAATGGAGGGCTGTGTATAAAAATGGCTGTAATTGTTAGACAGTTAACACAAAACTCTTGTTAAACCCCTTGAATTAAAGTTGAAAGTCGGCACTTCAATCACAATTTACTTTTTTTTTTTAAAACTTATTTTTTATTGAAAATGGCTTAATAAGTAATCATAATAGGTAATCATTTGCGTGTGCTTGTGCTGATGGGCTCTGCTACTCGGTCTTTTGTTTCTCTGGTTTGTTTTTGTTTACAATCACTCTTCGGTAATCTGGGATTTTGTTGCCGTGTGAATGTGGGTGTGGACAATGTGGGAGTTCCACTTGAGGAAAACAAACCCAAACTGTAAGTTGTGCAACATTTAAAGAGTGTGAGTGAGAGCGGTGTGTCAGCCTCGGTAGCTTTCAGACCCATCGCTGAATTGGATCCAAAGTTGACTCAGAAGTGTTGGTCATGCTCGGTGTTTTGAGCATCTTGGATCAATCACGCGCTCTAATCGAATGACTAATTGTTCCATAAATAGGTTGAAGTAAAACCATGCTTCCTGATGTACGTGCAGATCTGCAGTGAGAGTGACATAACCAAGCCTGCTATAAAAACGGAGCGGAGACTGAAAATTCAAGCAGAAGTGCAAACAAAGAAATGTTTTTCTTTCTGTCGGGAACGTTAAACATTTCATGATAGATTTTATTTCCCAGATGAAGGTTGGGTTATTCCTGGAGTAATGGCTAGATGAAAATATTTCATAGGCAGGTGCTTTAAATGTTGTCTGGTTATGTGCAGATTCTGTAATTTTGCAGTAAAAAAAATGTGATAGCAAGCCTTCTTCGTGCAGCTCTGTTTCTCTCCTCTCTTCTGATCTCCTCCCACCATCATGTGCCTTGATGTGCTTCACATGTATGATTTCTGGCTCTACATTGGATTTGAACATTTCTTTTTGTTGTTCTTTACACTCCCTTAAATTGCTCACCTGAGCTGGTCTAAAAATATCTGTGATTGGCCAGAGTCTCCCATCATGAGTGGATGTTTTTTAAATGAGCAAGCCTAAAAGTACAGGGCTCTAGTTAGCCTTTTTCCTGCTTGTGGATTTTCTGTGCATTAATGCCAGAAGACATGTTTTCATACTGCAGCTCCTAACAGAAAAGATTTTCTTACATTTCTGTATACTCTCACCCATGTTTATGTATAATAAACATGGGTGAGAGTAAGCACTGGGATAATTCAGTGTAGAACACTGTATGCATGGCTTTTTACCCTTTATACCTACTCTGAATTAAATGTGGGTTAGTTAGTCTTAATGGGTGTTTGACCTGCAGCTCAACTGATGCGGCAGCAATGCATCAGTTCAGTCTTCAGCTGTGTTTGATACCGTTGCCACACACTGCTAACGTGGCTGTTTGTGTTTGTTTCAGATGAATCTTCTGCTCAAAGAGTATCTGATATCAGGAGACGTGTCGGAGGCGGAGCACTGTCTCCGGGACCTGGAAGTGCCTCATTTCCACCATGAGCTGGTCTACGAGGTATCCACAGCTTTTTATTTATTCAAATCAAGTGAGGTCAAACAAAGTAGAAGGTTTATTTTTTTCTACTTGTTCTTCACACATAACAGGATAGGAATTAAAATCTGTAAACTGAGCCTTTTTTTTTTTTTTTTTTTTTTTTTTTTAAGTGTTTTCTCTCTCTGGTGTCGAGTCAAGTAAACTGAAGAGCAACACTGGGAAGGAAAAAAAAAACTGATCGGTGACAGTCATTTCTGCTTTCTGCCAAGGACACTCTGTGTTTGGCAGTGATTGTCTCTTATTTGCAGTACATGTATTCGCTAAGCTCACTTCAAATCAGTCAAACCAAAATGTGTCCTTGTGTAAGTATAAACAGATTACTGGTTACCAAATTTCAAACGTGCACACAGTTGACAAGCTCAGTCTTGGATGGCAAGTTTTTCTGTTCCATATTAGACCAAGTGCAAACAGATGCACGCTTAGTGCACGTATGGCAGCGGTGATAATTCTGCTTCCTTGTGTGACCTTGTGGGTTCCTGCTAAGATTTGCACAATGTTATGCAGCTAATTGCAGTAAAGCCAGTTTTACTTTTCGGGCACGCAGACTTCAAAAACGTATTTTTCACACAGTCCAAGGTCTGCAAAGGGCACAACTGAGGAGAGCACAGTCGTGGTAGGTTTGCCCCCCCCTTGTCCTGTCTCATGTTAGTCTAACAGTGGCCTCGGCTGTAGGCTGAAACACTTTACAATGCTGTAAAATGTTCAGCTCAGAGAATGTTGATGATTACTGGCCTCGATTCTCTTAGTTCGATTCATTGATCGGACGATGATACTTGGTGCGCGTTTCTCAGTATTGTGCGTCTATTTCACTTCAATTTTATTTATATACTGCCAAATCACAACAGCAGTTTCCTAAAAGTGCTTTATATTGTTAAAAAAAAGACTCTTCAACAATACAGAGAAACCCCAACAAGCAGATGACCCTGTATAAGCACGCATGTGGTGAAAGTGGGAAGAAAAAAACTCTTTTAAAAGGAAGCAACCTCTGGCAAGACCAGTTGGGGGTGAAGCGGGGAGACTGGTCCAAAGACACACTGTGGAAGAGAACCAGAGATTAATAATAATAAATTATGATTAAAGGCAGAGTAGTGTACAAACACAGAGAGTGGAAAAAGAAACACTAAGTGCATCATGGGAAGCCTTCAGCAGCTTAGACCTGTTGAAGCATAACTAAGGGAGGATTCAGGGTCACCTGCTACAGCCCTAACTGTATTCTTTATACTCTTTATCAAAAAGAAAAGATTTAAGCTTAATCTTAAAAGTAAACAGGGTGTCTGTTTCCCATTTCCAAACTGGGAGCCTGTTCCTGAAAGCTGAAGGCTCTTTCTCCCATTCTACTATTAAATATCCTGGGAACCACAAGCAAGGTAGCAGTCTGAGAGTGAAGTGCTGTATTGAAGTGATACGGTACTGTGAGGTCTTCAAGATAAGATGGGATCTGATTATTCGAGACCTTGTGTGTGAGGAGAAAGATTTTAAATTCAGTTTCTGAATTCATTTTCCAGGCTGTAGTGATGGTGCTGGAGTCTAAAGGTGACACTGCCACTCATATGATGATGAAGCTCCTGCAGTCCTTCTGGAAAACGGGCCTCATCACTGTTGATCAGATGAACAGGGTTAGTCTCCTTTTTTCCCCCCTACCATTTTATGCACTGTATCACTTTAGTATTACTACTTGTAGATTTTGGTTTTTTTTTCTCCTGCAGGGTTTCCAGCGCGTCTATGATGAGCTGCCTGAAATCAGCCTAGATGTGCCACATGCCCACTCTATCATGGAGACTTTTGTGGACCTCTGCTATCAGGAGTCTGTCATCACCAAACAGCTGAGGGATGCCTGTCCCTCCAGGTGAATTGGGGTTTATTGTCCAATGATTTCAGGTCCGTTCCACTGAAAGTTTCAGAAAGAATCCGGAAAATAATACGTCTTGTCCCCGTTGACAATAAAGGCGTGAAGTGAAGGTGTAATCCCACGTTTATCCATACCAAAACAAAACGATCAAACATAAGTCCCTTTAAATGAGCTGGTACTTATATAGTGCTTTTCTACTCTTATTTAAGCACTCAAATTGCTCTCTCACTTAAAGCCTCATTTACACCAGCGCCTTTTTCTACTTCTAAGTGCTTTTAACTCGTAGAGTGACGTCACTCACAGTTCCAACAGCAGACTCGTGTGCTCATGCAACGTCTTCCACGTGTTAAGGATAGACTAGAACATACCTTTAAACCCGTCAAACAGCACTGGCTGTCAGTTGGTGGACAAACTACAGCTTCCAAAGAACACGTATCGCACATTTTCATGCTCTGATGCTACAGGTTGTCCACACTGGATGGGATGACCTCCTTCTCATTTTCTAAACATGGCTATTATTACTTAAATACAAATCTGTCAGTATTTTCTGGCTTCCTGATCTTGCTCCAGGTTAAGATGCAAATCTTTAAAAACGAGTCACACATACACTGTTACATTTTCAGTAAAGGCCCGGTGATTTCTTGACTGCACTGCGCTTTTTGGACAGCGGTGTGTTTTACTCCTGAGACGATTTGCTGTTGTTTTGTTCTCAGTGAGAAAATGTGAAACGTGCCATGTCTTTATCTGTGATTCTGTGAGCTGCCAACACTAAAACATTTCTCTATCTTGACTTTCTCCACTAGAGGGCGGAAGCGTTTTGTCAGCGAAGGAGATGGCGGGATGATCAAGAACTAATCTGCAGGAGAAAGAGGGGGCATCAGCAGCAGCAGGAAGAGGAGGGGGTGTCTACTGGTTCTTACACCCTGTTTCTGCTCCAGCATGTTTCCCTGAAACCGGACATGCCTGCGGTCTAATGTTTCCTTGTTCCTCTCCTGGTAATGTTTATAATGTCATCAGTCAAAACCAGCGTTTGTCGACGTTTGGTGGAAGTAAACCGAAAAGAGTGGCCTGGGTTCAGATCCCATCATCTTGTTCGTCACTGCTTTCTTTTTTTTTCTTTTGACCTTTTTGTGAAGAATATTCTCTGAGGGTTCATGTGACACTTTTGCCTCAGTCTTTGTACCTGTTTGTCAAGAATAACACAAGTCAGAGCTGCAGAGCTACAGGGGGACAGGCTGGGTTACGTGGGAGATTAATTGGTTTTATTTGTCTCTTGCTTAATTTCACCTGTTACCGTGTCTTTATTTTTTATTTTGTTTTCATTCACATAATGTGCTATAAATGGAAACGCGCACTCAGAGGGACAGAGCATACCGTATTCAGCGAGCACTTAGTAATTTAGCTGAGCAGAAAGGATCTAAAACTCTTCAGCTTCTGTCCTTATTTCGAGGATGCCATGTTTCGTACCTCTTGTTTAAGTTGTTCATTAATGTTTTATGAACAGTGATGATTTTTTTTTTTCCTCTTCCTTGAATTTTGGGCTTTGAAGCCAAATGTTTACTTTTGTAAAGCACCAGTGAAAGCAAAAGGTGCTTTGGGCACTATTTGGGTGTTTATCTGAAACTTGCATCAGGGCAAATACACTTCAGAAGCCATTTCTGAAAATGAAGATAAATTGGGGTTAATGTGATTTCAAAATAAATAAATAAATGAGCAATATTTTCAGCACTCTGCTTGCAGTTAACTCATGTATTTACAGCCACGTGGTCAGCAGTTGATTCTGGACAGGGTAGCCTTCGGTGTGCAGAGCCACTCTAGACGGCGTCGTCTGGTAATTGTCTTTAATGGATTAAGTTTAATGCATGTGTAAAGACAACCCCAGCTTTTCTTGGAAAACAGTCCTTGAGACTTTTTCTGCCCCTGTCTTACAGTTTTACATGTTGACCAAAGTTATAATAAATATATTTCATTCATTAAAAAAAGTAACAAATTGAAGTTTCTGTATTTTGTCATTCATGCGAGCAGCGCGGGTGGATAAGTAAGGTTGGAAAACCAGAAATATACAGTCATGTGAAAAGGGAAATGACACAATCTTTTACTTAAATTACTTAAAGCTCAGCTGAACAACTATACACAACATAATGCATCTTCTAATTATTTTACAAAAACTAGTACATCCTTAATTGTGTTTATTTTTGTGGAATAAACTGATAATCAGCAATTGTGATCTGGTACATTCAGGTGAGTTTACAGGATTAAAAAACATCAAAGATCACAGAAAAGTGCCTGTTGCTGCCCATCAGTCTGGAAGATTTATAATGCCATTTCCAAACAATTTGAATCCATAATTCTGAAGTCTGAGAAAAAAAAATTCACCAGTGGAAAACATTTAAGACAGTTACTGATCTTCCCAAGAATAGACATTCCAGGAAATTCACCACCAGGTCACACAAGTCTCTTTCTTAAAAAGAACATGGCAGCACAGGATCGATTTGCAAACTTTATCTGAAGAAACCACAGGACTTCTGGAACAATGTCCTTTGCACAGAGGAGATCAAAGTGGAGATGTCCTGCCATGAAGCACAGCACCATATTTGGTGAAAACCTAACACGGCAACTTGGTAGAAAAATCTCATGTCAACTGTCAAGCACGTTGGTGGGAGAGTCATGATGTGTGCTTGTTTTGCAGCCATGGGGCCGTGGTACCTTTCAGTCACTGAGTTGATCATGAACTCCTCTGTATACCAAAATATTCTGTCCCAAAACTACAGCTTGGTTCAAATTAACTTCATGGAACAGGACAATAATCTCAAACACGGCAGCAAATCTACAACCAGCCAAGAATCCAGTCTGACCCAGTCAGAGTCCAGACCTCAACCCTGACTGAAAGATACTGTGACAAGAGCTGTGCATAAAGAAATGCCTGTAAACCTTAACGAAGTAAAGCAGAGTGAGAAAAATCCAAAATGATGTGCTGCTAAAGTTAAGCTGAAAACAATTCAAGTTACTGCTGCTACAAGGTTGTTCTACAAGCTACTGAATCACTCATTTAACACACACTGATTTAATCAGCGTTTATTAAAATCTTTTATTAAAACCTGTAACCAAGAAGCTGGGCCCTGAGGTTTGGACAGGTTTTCTTTCAAGACTCTGGCCCTTTAAGGACATATGTAGCTCTGGTTTAACCTAGCATCGCTTTACTATTCCTACAGTATACATAAATTGGTTGAGATAAATGTGCGTTAAATTAATTCGCAGTATATAAAATATACCATATACAGTTCATGGTTAAAATCCTACTACTTTTTGTTTAGTAAAATCTATACTTGCTTGTATGCTGTGGCTTATAAAACTCTCGTTTTTAACGCTTAAATGAAATGAAACGGCCTTCTAAGCGTTAGTTTTACATTTATTCTAATTATAGATATTTATTATTATTTATTATTATTATTTGATTGTTTTTTGAGGGGCAAGCGGTAATCATTGGATGACATCATCGGCGTGCGGTAGGAGAGCATAGACACGTCAGTGGAAGCGAGCAGTAACCAGGAAGTGGCTAGCAAGCTTAGCCAAGTACGGATAATGATCGGCTGAGACTCTGGTGTTTGGACAGGTCGGTGACGGTTTGCTCAATGAACATGTAGCTAGAAATGATAAATGAATCCGAATTTAATCGCCTGCAGGCTAACTAAGGCCAAAATATACCGCGACAGACAGCTGTTAGTTCTACCAACTCACGTTAGCATTGAGGCAACTAGCGAGTAGCGTGCAGCCTGCAGACGACGTTGCATTGCCGGGGTGTAGGGGCGAGGAACTAGTTCACCGTGTTAAACAGGTGTCGGGAAATGGCTGCTAAAATCGAGACCTCTGCTGTGAATAGGATACATTTCTAAAAATGCTTTATAAAGTCGACATTTCCGGCTCCTGTACACAATGCAAGGTTATCAAGCTAGACCGCGTTTTTATGCTCGAGACTACGTGAACCTGCACAGTTCCTTCAGGACTGACAAGTTTAATAAGGATGCATTTTATTAGATGAATGTTATCCCGGTTATTTCCGGGTTATATGCTTTAGTCCCCGTCATGAGTCCTGCCTCCTCGGTCTGATTTCATCGATGTTAGAGTTAGAGCTTTTTTATACTTGCTATATTGCAAGACTACAATTTCTTCTCATCTCGGGGTCTCCAACACAGATCAGCTGCCTCTGTCTACACCCTATCATAGACATCCACGAATCTTCTCTGTGGTCTTCCACTTCTCCCCCTGCTTGGCAGCTCCATATTCAGCATCCACTATCCCTCCTCTGCACACGTCTAATCGTCTCAGCCTTGGCTCTTTAACTTTGTCTCCAAAGCACTTGACCTGATGCTTCCTGCTCACATAATACTTCAACCTTCCTTCTCTTCATCTATCAGTCATTTATGACAGCTGTGGCCACTGACACCCTGTTGCTGGACAATAGCATCGGAGCCTGGCCTTGACTGATCCAGTATGGTAGTCTCATTTTTGATGATGATTTTACACTGGATACCCTTCCTGAAGGGTCCAGGCTTGGAACCAGCACTAGGAGTACACTGGCTTGACAGGAAGTAGTGAGCCTTGTATTTGAATGGGAAAGGCTTCACATTATAGTAAAATATACATTTTGGCACCATCTGTCCATCCATTTTCTTAACTACTTAAGAGCCACAGCGAGACTGGTGTCTGTCCCAGCTGCTATAAGGCTAGAATTTTGCACTGCTAATCTATGATTTATTGGTATTGCAGTTTAGAACGGCCAATAAATGAAAATTAAAAAAAATAAAGCGTAACACCCTTTGACCATGCTACTAGTATTGACGTTGCTTAATTTTAGAAGTCTGCATACTCTGCAACTATCATGTTGGCAACACGTTTGGAATTTCAAACACGAGACTCAGCTGATCCACCAGAGTCAGGCAGAGCGTAAACGAGTAAATAAGCACACAAATTTTAGGAACATCTGTTTATGTTTTGTGTGTCTGAAAGAAAACGAATATCGTCCGACATATCAGAATATTGAATTTTTAAATCCAAAGTTTCACTGGCTGGTGGTAAAATGCCATTTCCCAGCTGCAGGCACCAAAACCAATGATAATAACATATTAACATATGTCACTTTTTTCTACATACCACTTTACTTGATGTTAAACTTTGAAATTGATTTATTTATCCCATAATATTTATCAATGATGAGAATCAGCATGATAAATCTTAACTCTTTCTTTTCTTGTCTTTTTCCTAGCTTCTGTAGGGTAGGATGGGCAGACAGAGGAAGAGGGTGGTGACGGGTGAAGCTGCTCCACCTCCGCGGAAAGATGAGAAGCCCTCTGCATTTCACCGCAAGGACAAGAAAAAGAAAGTCAATATTGGGAAAATGTAATTGGTCTCTTGCATATTCAGCCCTCATCTGGTTCTTTTATGCCATCTACATGAGATCCAGCCTGGCTAAAAGGGTGGTGACTTCTGCATCCGTCTCCTCACATCCTAGATGCCAATAGCACCGATGCCAAGGTTTCCCCAGAGAGGTTCTGGGGGTCATACAGGCCTCAGGTCTACTTTGGCATGAAAACAAGGAGTCCCAGGTCTATTGTGGACAGGTATGCTCACACATTTAGAGTCAGGCTCAGGCTAAACACTGTGTCATTACATGTTTTAAGGAAAAACAGTGACTTATTGTATTTTAAAACATCAGAATATTTAATAATAAATATCTAAATAGAAACAATATAGCAATGTGGCCACTTGTTGAGGCTAGTGTTTCCCAAAATGACATGTTAGAAAAACATTTTTGTCTTTGTGAATTTATTGTTCGTTCAACTCTGGTGAAAGACTTTTGAGACTGTGCAAAATCCTTTTTTTAACCTTTCAAATCCCACAAACTGCCATAGATTACAAATTTAACTTCAACTTACTACATCTCAGAAAAACAAGTGTCTAATAATATGCTGGCCAGCCATTTCATTAGTTGCACGTGTTCGAGTGCTCATTAACACAAATATCAGCCAATCACATCATAGCAGCTTAACACATTTAGGCATGGAGACATGCTCAAGGTTGACCTGCTGAAGTTCAGCTGGTAAATGGGGAAGAAAGGTGATTGAAGTGACTTTGAATATGGCATGGTTGTTGGTGCCATACAGGCCTGACCTGAGGGTTGCAGCAACTGCTGATGGACTGGGATTGTCCCACACAACCATCTGTATGGTTTACAGAGAATACCTTGTTGGTGGGATAATAGCCAAAGGAAGACCACAGTAACTCAAATAATCACTCATTAATAATAATAAATCACAAAGTATGCAGAAGAGCATCTCTGAACGTACAGCACATTGAACCTTGAGGCAGACAGATTGCAGAAGATCACTCCTGTTACTTAAGAACAGGAAATTGAGGCTACAATTCAGACACGTTCACCAAAATTGGACATCAGAAGATTGAAAAACGTTTGATTTCTGCTGCAAGCATTCATATTTTAAGATCAGAATTTGGCGTAAGGCAGCATGCACAAAACGGTTCAGGCTGATGGTGGTGTAAGGGCATGGGGGATATTTTCTTGGCACACTGGGCTCACTAAAGTCAACTGAGCATCATTAAACACCACAGCTTACCTGAGTAATATTGATGATCACGTCCAGCCCTTTACGACCACAGTGTACCCATCTTCGATGAGTTTATTGTTTCAATGGTTTCAAACAGGAGAGTTTAGCTGTGCCTTGAAGCTCCACTTACCTACTCAGCGTCCTTGGTTGAAATGAAACAAACATATAAAGTAAAAAAAATATATTTTAACTGTAACATTTTATTAAAAAAAACAAAGACTAAAGAAGAATCTTTTCTTTTTTTGTAGCTTTTTTTACTCTGTCAATCACAACAAGGGCACATTGGTAGAATACGTGGACTTTCTCTTTAATATTTAATGTAATGTAAATATGTAATTCATCTTTTAATTTTATAAATCCTAATCCTCCATATTTGGATAAAATTTTGAGTGCTTCCCAAAATTAAGAATGCTTTGACCGCACTTATATTATTGATAATTAGTTGACAGGACTACTTACAGTACATTTTGAGGTACTGTTTGCAGATTGCCACATAATCCTGAGCATAGCAAAGTTTATTGCTTCCAACTGAATTTTTTTTTCCGTTTATGTGTAAATCTTGTCAGGCATGATGTGGATGCGTCAGTTTTCTGACTTGGACATGAATCTCAGGCACACTTGTGAGCAGGGCGATCGCCTTCAAGGCTACGGCTGGTCATGCACGATGGCCTCACCTTTGGCGTCCAAGAAATCCGAGACAACGATTTCACGCTGACCACCGAGTTTGTTAAGAGGATGGGAGGGGGTCATGGAGGAGGAGACTGGACGTGGAGGGTCACAGCCAAAACAGCAATGTGAGTAATAACTTTGCACGCCACAGCTGTTATCTTACTGATCAAAAGCAGCTGATAATATTCTGTCATCTAAGTTATATATTTTAAATGTATTATGTTCTTCCACCTGGTGATTTTTATGTTGTTCTTCAACCACCAGAGCTCTGCCCCCCAGGCACCAGTCATCTCTCTGATGTTTTACGCAGCAGCAGACGCGCCAGGGCTCACTGCAGGCCTCACGTAGAGGAGAGGAATGCCTCGCTTCCATCGCCGGTTTCTCCAGAGGAGCTCGGAAACTTTAAGATCACCTTCCGAAGCCTGTCCCCTGGGGAGATGTCCAGTGCTAAATATGCCACGTGAGTGTATGAGTCCAAACGTGAATAGGAAAAATAGTACACTAAATACAAAGGCAAAGAAGTTGGAGAGAACATACTTTTAAGAGGGCTGCTCAGAATTATCAGGGTTAAGGATAGCATCAAACAACAGTGGTCTAAGCTTTAATAAATATAGTACAGCTGCCAGAAATTCCACTTATCAGTCAGTAATTTAAGGTAAACCTTGATAGAACGGTGAAAACATCCACTCGTGTAGTAGCCAGGAGTCCTAAGTCAGCAAACACAAATGAATTTCTAGTAGAGAATCATGACTTGAATGAGCCATAACATTTTAATTATGTTGCACCGTCTTGGATGGTGTTTTGTGGTGTGATTTAGAGTGATCCTAATTATTACTAGAGTACCTAAAAAGGAAAAAAAAAAATCTAACCACTAGATGTCAGCAGATGAAGATTTTCAGACTTGATGATACAAGTTTTCTCAACATTGTGACATTTATTTTAGGCGAATATGTACAAAACATTTTACAACCAGTACAAAAATAAAAGAAAAAAAAAAAACTAATGTACTGCTGAAACAACAGATGATATTAGTGCAGTGAAGGTGTCGTTCACATCAGGAAAAAACTGTTGTTGCTTTTTATTGAGTGGATGAGGACTATGCTAGCTTTCTGCTAGCAGCATTTACAGGGAGAAGAGTATTTTTGCACTTTGAAGAGGGCCAGAGAAGACCAGCATAGCAAAATAGCAAGGTACAGTATGCACGGATAGAAATGATAAGAATTGTATATGAACTGTTCCAGTGATAACTGTGGAAGGGGGCATGATGAAGTTTTATTGTGACCATCTGTTCAAACTCTGAGTCATTAGTACAGCAGGAGATATCAGAAGTTAAGCTACAGGGTGCTAAAGTTCAGTTAAGGTTGCTTAATAGTTGTAGCTGATTACAAAATACACTGTAAGGTTTTGTGTTTATTCAACTGATTTGGCACTACACGGCAGTTAAATGCTAGTTTTCTGTCTTTTTCAGCTACAACTACCTTCAGACTGTGTCTCCTGGTCTGGAGAAGCTGACTGACATTGTGAAGTACAGTCTGAACGCAGGTTTGTGTATAGCCTCCGTCTGGCGAGAAGAGGCATTACAATCGGTGTATACACTACAAACCCCCCCACCACCAAAACCAGCAGAAACTGACCAGAGGAAGGAAAAGCGACTTTGTGGTTTACCAGGTGACTGTTCAGACACCTTTCCAGATTGAGGTTCTGTTTGAATCTGGAAGCTTTCACAATCGCCCCAACCAGCTGTTGGCTCCATCATGACTCAGGAGCTGGAGAAGAGGAAAGCGGAGTTTGATGCAAAGTTTGAGAAACTTTTGGCCTTGAGAAGAAAGGTTTTAGCCAGGCATATATTAAATTCGGCAAGGCAGCACTCAGCAACATGCCTGGGCGGAATGGGCTACTTCTTTGGGCAGTCGGTAGTACAGTCGGTCTACAATGAATACCCTCTCCTTTATCCTGAAGGTGCTTTATTCACCGCTGTTCCATCACGCTCATTCTTTCCCAGAGGATTCCTTTGGGATGAGGGCTTTCACCAGCTGCTGTTGAGTAAGTGGATCCCCCAGGTGACGAGGGAGGTCATTGCTCATTGGATAGACCTGATGAATATGGAGGGCTGGATCCCCCGTGAGCAGATTCTTGGAGATGAGCTCGCAGCAAAGTCCCAGCTTGAATTTATTGTTCAACGAAACGAAGACGCCAACCCCCCTACGCTTTTCTTAGAGCTTCAGGAGCTTATTGAACAACTCTCATCCAATCCCAGACAAGGGCAGCATCTCAGCCAACCTTGCATTTCCTCCGACGGCTCTTCCCCAGGCTCAAAACCTGGTATGAATGGTACAACACCACACAGCCGGGGCCCCTACCCAATTCTTACCGCTGGCGTGGACGCGACAAGGACACCAATCTGTTTCTCAATCCCAAGACCTTGACCTCTGGGCTGGATGACTACCCACGGGCCTCACACCCCTCAGCAGATGAGCGTCACGTTGACTTGCACTGCTGGATGGCATTGTCCTCAGGCACATGGCTAAAGTAGCTCAGCTTCTGGGCGAGGCCCCACGAGGACTACCAGCTCTCACACAAAGTCCAGTGACAACAACCTGCCAGTGAGCTCCACTGGTCAGAACAACACCGTGCTTTCAGTGACTTTGGCAACCCACACAGAGGATGTATCCTTGCAGAGGAGAAGGTGTACGTACCTCCATGGGCAGCCTCGTCATCAGTTCCCCGTAGCTTGTCTCGTTCGCTCTGTCCGCAGAGCCCCCAAAGCGCAGTATGTTAATGCTTTGGGTTATGTTAGCGCTTGTTCCCCCTTCTTACTGCAGATTCTCCAGCCCGACTCACCCAAGCTGGAGCACATTTTCCAGGATATGAGAGACTCCAATAAGCTGTGGGACACCCTACGTCTGCGATCGCTCTCCAAGTCCGATCCACTGTACATGAAGCGAAATACAGAACACGATGCCCCCTACTGGAGAGGACCCATCTGGATTAACATCAACTACTTGGCAGTCAGAGCGCTCCACTACTACAGCCACACAGAAGGGGCCTTACCAAGAGAAGCAGCTGTTTCTTTATGAGGAACTCAGGACTAACATTATTAATAATGTTTATAGACAGTATGTTGAAGCAGGGTATATTTGGGAGCAGTACAATGACAGCACCGGCAGGGGGCAGGGGAAGCCACCCCTTCACCGGCTGGTCATCTCTGACCCTATTAATGATGGCTGAACAGTATTGATGCTGTTGATTTTTATCTCATATCTTTTAAGATACTGGCCTTCATTATCTGGATGTGACTGAAACAGCATTGTGCAGTAAAGAGTAGCGACACAGTCTGGTTCACTATGCCAACGAGATCCAAAAATTAGAAACTGGCATCTGCGGTCATACTGTCTTGTTTAACCTTTGATCAGAATTAAGTGTTTTCACACAAGTATTTTTTGAAGGGCAGTTTTAAACAAGCCTAAGTGCAGCTACACTGTCTTTGCCAAGTATTTGGAGCCCAGCTCCCTCTAGTGCTTCAGATGCATTTAAACTTAATTGTCTACACCTTCACTAGTCAGCCTTTAGTACGGGAAAAAGAAAACGGACATCCATGTTTGTTTTTTTCCTTAGGAGGATTCATATTTTAACAGCAGTTGGGATGACAATTTTTAAAACGGACAGCTGTTCGTTAAAAAAAAAGTTTTCTGAAAAGTTCTACGAGTCGTGCTTTCACTTGACAAATAAGGGCCATTATCTGTAACTGTGCCATTTTCCTCTTTAATCTATCATGTCTTTGATTCTCTGTCTTAATGATTGATTATTTTGACGTTTAATTGTTTAATCAGTCTTTTGGGGGAAAAAAAACGTTACATTCAGTCTTTTTCAGCATTTTTTTGTTGCCTGTGGTTTGACTGGCAGGGAATACAGCAGAGACTGTGACAAAAATAAATGGTTTAAATATTTTTTTTGTCAGAGTGTACTTTATTTTTGGAAATACTGGTGTGTTTGCAATATTGGAAACAGTTTTTTTTTTTAATTTGCTAAGCCTTTAACTGCAATTTCTGCTTGACATCCAACAAAAAGAAAATTACCCTGTTATGGTTGAAACACTGGTGGCTTTATGTCTGTCACTACAAATACACAAATGGGCCAAAAACATTAAAACCATTGACGGCTAAAAGTGATCATTTTATCACAATGAGACGTCCTGCTGGGAAACAGTAAGTCCTGGTATTCCTGTGGATGTTACTTTAACTACTGATCTAAATGTTGTAGATAAAGTTACACCCTGTCATGGCAGCAGGCCGGTGTGCCCCACTAACCCACAAAAACCTGAGAGCTCAGTACAAGTAAGAAGCCATAAGTTGGGCCTAAGCTATCCTCATCCACAGTGGCCCGTCCCACAGCCTACAGGACCCAAACTATCTTCTGCAGTTTCCCAGAACCAGACATCAGGCAGGTTAGATCAGGAAGGATCTACATAATGTTATACAGGTGGTTTTAATATCATGGCTGGCTGGATATATATAGTAGTTTTTTACACACAAACAGCTCATTTTTTTATTCAAGTATAATCTTAGATTAGTAAAGTTGTTCTTATTGGCAGCAAATGAAATCCACCACGAGCCTTTTTATCTTCTAAGCTCCAGATCTTTATAATATCTCTGATAATATCGCCCACCCTCTAGGAGTGGATATTATCCCAAAAAACGCGATTAAGCCTGAGATCTAAGTGTTAATATTTAATGAATATTATGCAGTACCACAGAGAGGCTAAGTGTGATTTTTCATCCTCAATGTACAGCTTACATGGAAGGCTATCCACTCTGCCAGTTATTGACATAAAGTTGTGTTGCAGGTACTTCCTGTCATTGTCAGTCAAAGCTGACGGTAGCTTCAACACGCTGTGACCTTATACAGCAGCCGGTCCTTTTCTTTTGTGAGATGGCGCATTCGAAGGCCTTTTGCTGACGTCAATTTTTTCCCTGTTTTTTTTATTTTTTGCATGGTTTCCATGGAGCACAGTTGTTGTGAGGGCTTGGTGCTTAATTAGCCAAGATCAAAGGCATAGAGGAGACATACATGGCAAATTCTTTTCACTCCTTGACATATGTTGCCATACATTCACGCACGGGGGCAAAAGTGGCAATGTTCTTATTAATACTTTGACACCAGATATATAAAAACGCTGGCGCTGAGAGCACTGATACCGGCTCTCAGTGTGTGTGCAATGACCACTGGGTTGCAGCCTCTACACTTTTATGAATCCTTTGAATGGACTAGATGTGCGGTTGTATAGTTGAAGGCTTAGCATGGTGCTTTAAGGTTGCATGGCTAAAAATAGTGCCTCTATCAGTTAGCAGAGCGGCAGACTGAGAAGCTGCAGACTGGTAGTCCTGCTGAATGTAGTAAAAGCTACAGTATTAGTATCTGTTTTTCCCCTCGATCTTGTCACCGACAATAAGTTTAAGCCTGTGCGCGTCTGCAGAATGGCTTAAAATTCACATTTTACGGTTTTTCACCTCTCGAAACTCTTACTTGACTGAATCGTTGCTGGGTATAGAGCACAAAAAATACGGCGTATGATTTATCAATGTGAAATAATTGGCTCCGGGTTCAATCGCGGAAGACGCAAGCTCGTCGTTTGACCCCTTGACCTGCTAACGTAAAAGCAGAGTATCAAGGGATTTTGGACACAGACGAGCCACATCATCTGCCTTTTTGCTGCTTCTCTCAGAGGAAATGGATTCCACATCCCCTCAATGCAACTACAGTCGAAAATGCATTTATTTCTTTGAAGAGTGCGGACAATCTGTGTGACTAAAGCACTCACTGCGCAATCCATCCCCCTCACCCAGGACCCTTTTTTCACAGTGAGATGGGATAATAGCCAAACAGCATCAGAGCTAACTAATGTGACTGCATAATAAACAGATGAGTCAGGGAGTATTCATTTGCATATCATCCCAACCTTATCAGAGCTTCTATACAGTGAATATTTTGTGATTGCCTGCTGCCAGTGATTCGGCTGAGTGAGTGCGGTGAATACAGTGTCCAAAATGCAGCAGCTCTGTGGGGAAAGGGGCTTTTTTTTTCTTTTCTTCCTGTGATGGAGATCATTATACATGTACAGAGTAATTATAAAGTTGTCTAATAGCACCCCCTCCCACCACCCCAGCACACACATAGACACACACATACATGCACACACACAGCAGTGACTCCTGTATTGAATGTAATTACTGGGAAGGTATGCTAGAGGGAGCTAATTAATAAGGCATTTGTGAGTGGAAAAGTGGCTTTTTGAATACAGCTTAGCTATCATTTTACTTACAATGGAGAGCTACTTAGAATTAAAGCAGTATAAGTGGATAATTATGCTAATGGATCAATTTGGATTTAAGATATGGTGGCAGGCTGTATTTCTAGATGATCACTGTTCATGCATTACAGCACTACAGTGGCTCTAACACACAGTTTCTGTGCTCATGTGGGCTTGCATGTTCATATTATTTCACTGCAGATATCAGATGTTTTCTTGTCCCGAGGCCACACGCTGCTCTGTGTGTGCGAGAGTGTGTGTGAGCGTGTGTGTGTCTGTGTGTTCTCCTCTGACACAACTTTTTTTTTTTGCCTTTCATACAAACAAACAAAGCTTCCGGGCTAACTGGCTATGAATTTGTGCTTCTTAGGAAGTAAGGGTTTTTTGTTTTGTTTTTTTTTCTCGGTCCCTGTGTATTCCTCAAGCCTCGTGGCTTTAAACTGCTCAATGGGTCACGTCTCATTAGCGTACTGCATGTTAATGTTGTTGTGGAACTCCAGCTTTGACATCACTGACCACACAGGATGGCGTGACAGCGTTTGTTCTCCCCGACATCAAAAACAGCAAGCTTTCCTCTCATTAGGAGTCATCCTAATTGCTGTTTACACTAAATGGCTTTCAATAAAATTTGCTCTAGGATCTATCATATTCACTTTTACACACAAACTCCCCCCCTCCTCCTCAGAAGCTTGCTGTTTAATACCAAAGTTGCCTCAGCCAACATAGGTCTATGTATGTTATGTAAGGCCCACTATAAATAGGTTCACCCGGGATCTTTTGTCTTTACCTGATTCGCTCTTAGCCCAACAGTTTTTATTTCTGGAGAGAGCTGTGGAAGCTAGTGCAATGTAGAGCCGGCCGTTTCCATAGTTACTTTTGTTAGCTGCAAGCTCTTAACATTCTTCATCTGTTTCCTCACATGTCTGCTGTTAGCTATTTGTTTGAATGTGTTTGCATTGCAGGTCTCTGTAATGACCAGTATATGCGCACCGGTGAAGCACCGATAGGAATAATGCTTTCTAATAATTAACGGACGTACATTTTCATACACTTTGTGGAGTCACTTGATAAGAGAAAGAGCAACAAATAGAAATCGGTGTGGGTGCAGATGAGTCAGAGACTAGAATATGCCGACCTATTAACTTAAGTTGGTCAAAAGTACATGCAATTAGTCCCATGTTGCGTGAGAATGATTTAGTGCAGTGGATGTTATTGAGCTTCAGTTTAAAGGCATTGCTGGTTTGTCTGTCGAATGAAATATTATAGATATTTGCGCTGCTTTCTCTTAATTTCATGTTATCTAACAGTATGTGTTTTGTGCGAGTTAAGGAATGCTTCACCTCTGTGGAGATGTTATAATTGAAACAGCAAAAAAAAGAAATAAAATGTTAATGTCTTGGCATTTTTTTTTGTTTTGTTTGTTTGGATTTCTTTTGAAAATGTGCAGGCAGTTAGGTAACACCAGGTGCAGTAGCTGGATCGGGCCCAAGAATCGGACTGTCAGAGAGCCGTAAGCATGGATGCAACAGAGAAGAGGGCAAGGTGGGAGCCATGCGAGCGCAGCGTGTGTGGAGGAGTCTGGGGGCATAGTTAAAGAAACACTGGGGCATTCCGCAATCACGATTGGAGAGCTGGAATCTGATTCTCACCCATCCCTGTTGTAGAACCAAAGAGTACAGGCAGGCGGCTGGGGACCAAAGTGGGCGAGTGCGAAAGTATTTTTGGATCGCACGGGAAACCTGCCACACCAACAGCAGCAGCAGCAGCATCGGGGCCTGGTACCGGGCTTCCCTAACCCACTCCCACTCTCAGAGGAAGAGCAGGAGAGAGATGTTCCTTCAAAGACGAACCACGCTTCCGCTGCTTTCATTTTTCTTATTTGTGCTATTTCGCTTTCAATTGCCCAGTGTTTGGATGATGATGTAGTATATATAACTATGCAGAGCCCCACATGACAGAGAGAGAGAGAGAGGGAGAGAGAATAACGAACTTGGCAGCTGAGGCGAGTATCTTGTATTTATAGAAAGTCGTGTTTCCGGCAGAGGTTTCTGTGGTTTTAGCACTCCCAATCCATTTTTGCGGTGTCTTACGGGCCCCATTGTAGTCAGGTTTAGATTGAAGATGTTCCCTCATCTAACGCCTTGGGGGGGAGATTTGACTGTGAGACGTGTCAGAATGTGATTTGGGGGTGGCAGATGGATTTCTCCTAGCACCGTTTAACCCTGACTTTCGGAGGATTTCTCCATAAATGTTCTGTGCAGTCAGAAGCAGAAGACATTAGCAAAAAAGTACGGCACAGCTCTTGAGGCTGAATGTAAATGTGTTATATATACATATACATTTTCACACCATTAGGATGCAGAGAAGATGGGAGCTTACCTTGTTAATTTTTTTTATTTTTTTAATCTCAGTTCTTTTGTATTTGTCTTGTGGATCCAGTGCAGTAATTTCTGTATAAGCTCTCCAGATCATGGTGGGTTTGAAGTGCTTTTTTATTTCAAACAGCAACGACAGCCTCTGCATCTCAGTGGATTTCCTGGTATGGATCAGGTTCGTCTATTATTTACTCTCAAACACTGTGGGCTGCAAAGCTGGTTGACAGGATGCCAAGGCATTGAGATTTTCAGGAGTTACTGTACACATCAGGTTCATTTTAAAGCATCAGTTGTAGGTGCAAAATGATTGTGTTCTTTTAACAAGAAGTAAGGTTGATGTGACTATAGAAAGATCCAGTGATTGAGTACGTAAGTTAGTCCGGGTGTCAAACTGTTAAAGTCCGAGAAAATCAAACAGCGGCGGAGCTGTGTTGTCCGGAAAATTTAGAATTCCTATTGCAAATCGATTGATGGAAAGAAGCCTGCAACTGATTTTCAATAACTGGTGAAAGCCATCCACTTATCTGATTTGGCTTAAAACCAGAATTATAGTGTGCGCTGCAGGACAAAGGCAATAAATTATATCAATAAGAACAGACAATTTCAACAGCACCTTTGGTCTCTGGGTGGAACACGAGCTCACATTTTTGGGGGAATTGAAAATTCGAAAATTAACACTTGCAGATCCCAAATACAATACAATCCATTGATGACACTTTTTTGATGTGCAATTTGTTTCACTAGCTTGACTGAGACCAGAATGAGCACAACACAATGTGCATTTACATGCCAGGATGTGCTTTTTTTTGTAATGATGTGTTATAAAGGCTCAAACTATCATCTGGATTTCATCTGTATTACTGATCTAGGTTGTTGGTAAAGCAGCGCTTAGATATTCCATTTCTTACAAACGAAGTCAAAATAGCCAAATATACAACAGGCATTACTGTCCACCCTAAGCTTCATCTCACAGGCAATGATTTCAGAGGACACTCACTCCTTTCTGCCTCTTCAACTCGTGTCAGGCACCCACCTGGTAAGAAAAACTCCCACTGCCTGTCCAGGAGCGAACCTGAAAATAACCCAGCCAGATGCTTCACTTTGACCTAAACATCCAATAAAGCAGTTGCAACGTTACCAATGAGTTAACATAGACTTACTATATTTTTTCTGTCAGAGTAGGGCCGATATCATCAGGACACTGCTATTTTTTCACATGCAGAGACTAAACGCTATAAAATACAGAGTGTATTTCATGGAAAATGTTAGCAGCGTGACTTTGAGCACAAAAGTAAAATCAATTGGCCCACCACTGTGGTCTAGACTGAAAATATCAAAAACTTTTATATTATACTCTTCCTCGGTGATCCCTTGACTGATGATTTAGAGCCGCTAGCAGGCTTTTACTTTTTTTTTTTTTTTTTTTTTTTACCTTTTTCCTGAAGTATCTTCACATTTAATAGAAGACGTGCAGCGAAAATTCCTATAAATATTCATGATTGTCCGGTGACACATCTTAATGGCTTTGATTATCCTCTGACTTTTCCTCCAGTCTAACGGCGAGGCTGACATTTCTGCACTGTGGAAAGATTTTGCAAGAAATTTGCTACACATGTTAAAGCCCGCCCTCAATGAAGTGGTGATCCACTTCATGTAGCAGGTCCAGATTTTAATTTGTCTCGCTCTTCATGACAAAAGAAGTGCAATTGTGTTAATTGCGCGGTAGCAAATGTTTGCATTTTAGCGCGCTGTGCCAAATTTTGCAACTCTGCTGGCATCTTGAAACATCTGCAGGGAATTACTTGTGCAGGTATTTTGAAGGATTGTTCAAAATTAATTTCAGTAGTAGTAAAAAAAAAAAGCACACATATTATCAGTTGAATCTGACTAGAAAAGAAAGTAAAAGCTTAAGAAGTTTGCTGACTGTGCCTCAAAATAATGTTTTAAGAAGCTTTTTTGTGGAAGTTGTAACATTATCTTTCCCATAGATTTCAGTTCAGGGTTATTTAAGTGCCATGCCTCTGATATAGCTCTCACGTCTCTTATTTCTGGCTAGGCTAAAATGTTGGACAGGATTTCATGTAATAATAATAATAATATTGCCATTTTCAGTGTGTCAACATTTAGCCCAAAGCCTCACAGCCTTAGCAGGGCTGTGGACTTCACAAAGGAAAGAGCTAAAGCAGAAGTAGGCGCTCAGTGTTTGTTTGTCTGTTTGTTCATTTGTCTGTCTGTTTTCAGGAGGATAAAAGACAAAACAGAAAACTACCAAGCAGACTTTCATGAACTTTAGAGGGGAAATGGAATATGGGCAAAGAATCCATTCAGTTTTAGGGCAGGTCTGGTTCACTCTTTTTTTAAAACCCTTTGTCACCCAAATATCGGACATATTATTATCAGACTTATTTTGTAATTTTAGCTGCAAAAGTAAAAAAGTAATAGTCGTCTTTCAGGAACCATCTGAATTTCCCCTCTAGCCCAAAATGGTTGAGGAGCTCTGGTAATGTGAGGCGCACATGGTAAAATCTAGGCGGAGCTGATTTTTCTGTCTGTGTTCAGACAGCAGTACCTTGTGAATGCTTTGTGCTACCACGATACACCGAATATCCCCATAAAACTCGTCTTCTCTACTTTCCGAAAGCATTTAAATTTTGTAACTAGCACAACGGAACTACGGTTATTTGAAGAGCTCTTGTAAAATGGGCCCTCCACCGGGCTGATAGTAAAAAGATGGGTTAAGACGCCAAAACAGGGCACTTGACTTGGCAGAGGATGTGCTCCATGAGCACCCTTCTAGTTTAAATGTGCCCTGTCGTGTTTATATGTCAGATTGACAGTCGTGCAATGTTAGCGGGAAGTTTATTAGCACACTGATGGCACTTGGTTAATAAAATAACTAAGCGATGATGCCAGACCTTAAGGTTAGAAGACAAATTAATACATTAGCTAAATTAGAAAGTACTACAGCTTGAGCTTGTTATAGGTCAGTACTATATTAAAGCAAGTTCCACTTGTGCTTTACTGAAACTATCCATTTAGCAGAAGTGCCAAGACATCCTTTCATTAAACCAATGTTTCATCTCCTTTCCATTGCCAGCACTTTGAACCTCTTTTGAAGTCAATATCTTATTAAAACAGAGAAGTTGGTATTGCTCTACATTCTTTCCCTGCCTAGCAAGCCGTTTCCTCAGAAACAGGAGCATTTTGTCTTACAGTGCTCAGATGGAAGGGAATAAAACAAAGGCTTTCATTTAACTTTCACAGGTATGGAGTTACCCCTGCGCTATAATGTCAGTAAGTGCTAACATTACGTAAATCCATTACTTAGTCCCTGTGCTGTGGCATTTTATGGAGGAGAGAGGTTAGCCACACTGCAGTTATCATAACAGCATCTCGTGATCTGAACTCTGTGTGATCAGATTGGTTTTAATAGACTCTGGATTACTTGGAGGCAGTTCCTCAAAGCTAAACATCTCTGGGCCTAGAATTAGAGTGCATAGCTGAGGTGAAAACGATTTGTTCCGGAGAATGTCACCGCTGCAATGAAAGAGCTTATATGCTATTATCATACCCTACCTTAAAAAGATGACAGGGTAGCGACTTAGAGATCCTTTGATACATTTTCCAGCGCTCAGTATTGATGGAGATAACATAAAATTTGAGCTGTCTAGCGTGAGCGGGCTGTTTATTATGGCTAATAGTCCTTTTTGCATTTGTGCTGCAGTAGACACAGTAACTTTTATTCCATATAGTCCACAATCTCTCTTACCTTCGGTTAATCTCACCTGTAACAAAACACACTTAGAGTCAGGTGGAATGGCCTGAGATCTGAGCCCTTGCAGTTGTCTGTTGTACGTGAAGGAAGCAGCTTTCTGGTTTTCCTTCCCTTGCCTTGTTAGATTTTTGCTCGTGTATAGCCACGTGCACTTGTGACCCCGTGTTGCTGGCTTTACAGCTATTGCAAAAGTCAAATTAAAGAGCGATTTCCCTTTGCTAAGATTGCTTCATTTGAATACGTTTTAGCCCTAAAAATTACACAGTGCGGTAGATAGAAGTTTGAGAAGTCTGCATAATTTTAGGAGGGGTCCCTGTCCTTTCCTCTCTCCCAGGCGTGTTCCCTATTTTGTCCGTCTGCTTTTATAAAAGCTAAAATACCAACAGACACTCAGCGCCCACTTCATTACCTGGTCAGCCTGTGCTGTTTAATGCACTCCAGTACACGGTGCCATTTATGTACATCGCTTTACCATTAAGGGTACACAGCATTTAGTTATTGAGCTTTTTAATAAGAGGAGTTTCTGTTATTCTGACCCCTCATGTACAGAATGTGAATGGGAAGGACAAAATATAAGAAACACTTTTTATTCTAATGTAGCATTATGAATAGCATTTCATGTCTAAAAACACAATCTTCCTCTAACCCCTTAAATACGTTTGATGATTCATGTTTGGTTTTTTTTTCAGTATACTAGCATGCAGATTATTTCATGAACTGTTATTTGCTTTCTATGGAAATTAAATACAATATTAGTGCAGATGTTTGAAGTACTATTATACTTAAGGCTTAATAAGGCATCTTACTTGAAATACTCAAATCTTCCCATGAATATTATGGCCGTACAGAGGCTTAGAGTATCACTTATGCAGTTTAATGCTGTATAACTCAGAGCTCTGGGCCTCCTGCTCACGTAAAAGAAATGTTATCTGTAGAGAAATAAGCTCCACGGTGTTAATGGAAATGAATGATTTCGGTATGAATTCTTCTGCGGGCTATAGGATTGATTTTAAGAGAAATAATGCAATTCACCTAAATAAAGACAGACACGAAGCATTCAGAGTGAAGTTTAAAAAAAAAGAAAAAGTAATGACTTTTTGCTGGTTCATGTGTGATTACACGGCCGAACGCTGCACCGTCGCTATCCATGGTCCTGAACCTCCGAGCCGGAGCCAGAGGTCTGCTGCAGACTGCAGCGTCCTATGAAAGAGTATCGACTTTTTGTAATAGGAAGTGTGACCACGGAGTGCACCCGGCAACAGATGCGAAAGTGAAAAAAAAATGCTTTGGGGGGGTTGAAATGTCATGTGAACAGTTGGGTTCAACCACTGAACACCTCAGGGGTGTTATCGACTCCCTTCAATGCTTTTAAAGGCCAAGGGTTCGCTCAGACCGGGCTGTGCTGTTATTCGCCTGATAGAGTGAGCGACCACAATTTCCAGCGGCACCTCGAGAGGAAGTGAATTTGTGAAAGTAAATCTAAGCAGTGGAGCGTCTGGAAGGAGAGTTCAGTGCACTACTAGAAACATCCAGATCACACATCCTGCACCAGACACGAGAAAGGATGGTGTCAGCCGAGGAAAAAAAAAGTACCTGAATAGGTGTGCATAGGCTTGCATTTAAAGCGTGTAGTGATATTTGTACCCCGTGTCACAGCACATGAAGCCAGCCTCATTCATTTCAGGTTTTAAATAGAACAAAGTCTCAATTAATGTGATTGGTTACACCTTTAATATGTTACATTTGACTTTATAGACATTTTTGTATCCTTGCGTTATATCTGCTGGGCTACATGTGCGTTATTTCCTACTCATCTCGCACATTTACGCGCATTTAAACGTCCTTTATGGCCTGTTTGGTCATGTCTTGTTTTATAGTATTTAGTACTCTGTATTGCATGTTACGTGTAGTTACTGCAACAAATGAGACATTTCCGTCTTTTAAGCTCATAGCCCCAAGTTGGAGTAACTCTTTTTTACACATCCTTAATTGGTAACTGCGTCCCTCTCGGCTACTAAACAAGAGGAATAATACTCGTTTGACACGCACAGCCAAAACAAATGGGCGCATGGACTGTGGAGCCCTTTTGACATTGTTTCTTTTCAGTGTGAAATTTTCCGCGGTGGATGAGGATGCATCCAGGGGAAGAGGACTTTATGGCTCAAGATTAGCTTCACTTTTGTGACATTTTAATTACAAAGACGATTCGTTTATGTGGAAAGAAAAAGGCATCATTATTAAGGAACACTACCGCCACTTGTTGCAACGTCAGACTCCCATCTCTCCGGCATGGGAGGAGGGAGGATTTGAGGGGAGGTGGGGACACCGTCACATCCTCTGTCCATATATGGGCATGAAGTTTACACGCAGCGGGGAATCCTCTCACTGGAGCTGATGAATGGGGAGGAGGGCCGAGGGAGCTGCCAAAGTGTATATAAGGAGAGAGAGGGGAAGTCGCTGATGTGAAATCCACAGCAGGCAAATACCTACCGAGGAGCAGAGACGAAAAGGAATACCGTTAATTGCTTTTTTTTCCTGTTTTTGACCACAGACCACTTTGGATCACTTGTTGAAAACCATCAAAAAGGAGGGTTGAAAGAAAACAAGCTTCTGTATTATTTGTTTACCCCCTCCCTTTTTTTTTTTTTTTTTACCTTTTTTATTTCCTTCCCTGGGAGAGACGGACTTTTAAGTGCATCAGTATGTTGAACAATATGGATTTGAATGCGAAAGATTCTTTCTACCCTCAGTTTGAGAATTGCAACAGTTCTTCCTTGGGGATGGAAAACAGCGTGCGGAAAGATAACCAGGAGGTGTATGTCGATGCAGAGCGGGGAGTACCTGCCCAGTTTGGCCACGGTGAGTTCGCATGTTTGCACTGTCGATGAATCTGCATGCATGACCGTTTAAAACGTAGAAGATGAGCATTACCGGAAAGCGATGAGACTTTATTTTCGGGGCAGTCCGGTATGCTCTGTATCGGGGGCAAAATACGCACGGATGTTTATGTAACGCAGATTTTTTTTCACACACCCCCACCAATCGCTTAAATTCCACTCATTTTTTAATCCACTTATAAAAGACTCGCGGTTACAAAGTTTCCTCTCTTTCTAATTCCACAGAAGGAACCCCTGCAACTCTCAAAACCGAAGCTTCCAACTCAGAATTCGCTTTTAACCCCTGCGAGTGCCCAAAAGACACATACACCCCCTCCTCGCTCGCCTACTCCGGCAGTTTCTATGTGGAGGCATCTCAGGGAGCGCCGTGCAGCACCGAAACACTCCTCAACATGATCACAGAGATTGTGGGCATATCCACGCTGCCGCTTTCAGAAGTGCAACAGAGCGGCAACAGTCGGGGAACTTATCCGTCGCCTGCGCCGCTGGACAGCAGCAGTGGTAATTTTGGAGACCCTGGCTCCAAGAGGCAGTCCTACACGTGCTCCGGACCCACTCCTCCTGTGTACTCTCCGGATCAGACGTGCTCGAGGTATCCCGATGATCAGGCCGGCGGCCAGGTCCAAGACCCGTCCTCTTCCCAGCTCAACTTCAGCTCATCCCGAGCTCCTAACCAGAAGAAGGCTGAACCAAAGTCAGAGGCTGCTTCTTTCCCCGTCGTGGTGAAGAATGAGTTTGAGAGCAGCTGCTACGAGTGGGGGACCCTTAATAAGTCTGACTGTTTGGAGACCAGTTTCCAGACTGAAACCTTTCCGATGTCGAGCGATTTCCCCCCTGACCAGCAAATGGATGTAAAGGAACTTTTAGACACGTTCCCCCCAATTTGTCCCAACCCGGAGATGGAGTTTAAAGTGGAGGAGGGCATCAAACAGGAGCCGTGTTTCTCTGACACCTGCTCTCAGAGCTACTCCAGCCCCATGTACAATAATTACCTACCACCCCCGCCGATGGGCCTCTCCTCTAACCTGAAACCCTTCCCCGAACCTCCACAGCCATCTAATCAGTGCGATTCCTTATACACAACACCAGCTTTACCGAGCACCATAGACTCCATCCTGTACTCTTCCTTGCTGCCAGATTCATTTGCCCAAAGTTACACCACCCGCGCTGCGAAGCCCCCCAGGGCCAGAAAGAGCCCTGCCGCCTCTCATGGCCCCGCCAAAGAGAAGCCCTTCACCTGCCCCATGGAGAGCTGCGACCGGCGCTTCTCTCGCTCGGACGAGTTAAACCGGCACATCCGCATCCACACAGGCCACAAACCTTTCCAGTGTCGCATTTGTTTGCGCAGTTTCAGCCGTAGCGATCACCTCACCACCCACACCAGGACTCACACCGGGGAGAAGCCGTTCTCCTGCGACGTGTGCGGCAAACGCTTTGCCCGCAGCGACGAGAGAAAACGGCACGGACGCGTACATCTGAAACAAAAGGAGAAAATGGAAATTAAGCCACAGGTGACCACCGGCGCGTGGCCGTTCACTCTTCCCGAGGGGATCTGAAGACCAGGCCGCGTGTGCACACATAACATGTTAGGATCTTTCCGTCTTGGAAGATAAACCAGCTGACTACAAGTTGATGTCTGAGTTGGTCTGACTGGTGAGCCAATACCTAACGTAAGAGGTTTTTGCGAATATTACGAGTTTTTGAGGAGCAGAGAAGGGGAAGAGGACTGCTGCTTCGGCCTTATTGCAGGCTGCCGATGCTGCTGACTATTATGCAAAAAAAAAAAAAAAAAAGTGCATAAGTTGTAAGAGTCGGTAAACAGATCAACAATTAACTTGTTGCTGTTACTGTCAGTAAAGCCAAACCTCTCCGCCCTGAATTGCATGACTGCTGTTCAGCACCTCCTTCACCTGGACAGCTCCAACCTCCATTCGCCTCTCACACTGAATGGATTGCACTTACAGATTATTAATATCTCCATTTAAGATTCTTATTTTCTGCTTTTAGCATTCTTAGAGCAATTGTTTGGACTATGTTTCTTAAAAATTCTTGCATGTTTATGTCAGTGTTTTTTTTTCTTTTCCTTTGGCTGGAATATCAACCACTGTCAAGGTACTCGTTCACTCCACAGTGAGGGGTTATTGACATGAATGTAGACTAACATATTTATGGTTCTCACCATAAAGCTGCCCACCTTTGATCAGATTTAGTGTTTGTTTATCTTCTTATCATTATGCTGTCAGTGTTTTTTGTCACTGGTCTTTGTGTTGTGTTACAATTGTTTGGATTATTACAGTTGTGAAAGATATATCATAAATGGGAAATAAATATATTTGTATTACTGTACTTTCTTTGTATTTTTATAGCCAACTGTATATTTTACAAGTATATTTGAGCGTCCTTTTTAAGGTGAATTGTATTCTAAATCATAACTAATGTCTTGGTTTTTGAGGGCTATTGTTTAGTAATACAATATTTTAAATGTTACAATTTGATATCGGAAACCTTTTCGCACTTCATCCCATTGTTGGTACGATGAGAGTTATTTCATTGAATTGTTGATCTAGATTTTAAAAAAAGGGAATGTACTCTAGTTGTGGTACGGCTTTTCAATTCAAGCCATTTTACAGTATGTACAGAGGTATGTTTATTCGCGCTAGGGGAAAAAACCTAGCAAATCATATTTAAAAAGAACAAAAAAAACATTGCTTTTAAGTAATCAGGTAGCACACATTGCTGCGAGTTTCTGTAGACTTTACCTTGGCGATGAAAGGGTTTTTGACTCCTCGTATCTTTTGCTGGAGATACTGTATGCTGAAAATGTTCACACTTTAGCAAAAAAATGTAAAAAAAACAAAACAAAACAAAAAAAATGTTCAGAGTTTGGTGAAACTGTCACCAACAGGGTACTGCAAAAAGTAATTTAACTCGCCTTAAGTTATATTAACTGTTCAAGTAAAGATTTTGTACATATACAGTTTCTACAATACTTTAAATTAATATCGATGTTGTTATTTTTATGAAAAGTTTATGAACAAAAATAAAATTTTCTGGAAGCAGCAAGTTTCTCGTGTGTGTGGTTTGGAATGATCTCACTTTGCTCAATGGTATCGTGCGCTGTCGAGACCCCCCGTCGGAGCATTCAGATGAGTGTGTGTCTTACCCAAAATAAACATTATAACGGGCCCCCTGTGGCACCACACTGTAGCCCTAACATTAGACATTGCAGTTCTGCCCTGTGACTCACGGGGCTCAAACACATTACAGTGAATACCTCACCCCGAATCCCTGTTGACTTCAAAAGATTTTCTCGTGATGTGAACACCACGTGTGCCACGGTAATCTTGTTAAAAAGGACATTTTCTTGCCATGTCAATGAGATGATCTCAAGCCCTGTGTTCATTCATTCCTTTGTTCATTCACTCGCCCCTTTTTCCTCTTTTTTTGGGGCTACAGAAGGATATTAATTTCAACCCAGGCACTGAACACGATCATATTCTATTATCGTGATTTTGTTTCTTTTTGAATAACGCTGGAACTTTAGCCTCCTCTTGTCAAAACTTCCCATTGCATTCCTGTAAGTGCAGGTAATAATCTTTGTGCCTTCAGACCTTTCTACAAGAAAAAGGAAAGAGTGACTCAAAGCTGTGGTGAAAGCCATTTCTTCTTTTTGTAATCTTTAGAGTGTTTTTTTTTTAAAGCAGCACTCTGTAAAGAAGAGAGCATCGTACGAGCAATGCTTAAAGTAAAAGCAACTACAACACTGATTTGCTCTACTGTGTACATGCATACGATTTTCAGAGGCATTTTTCAACATGTCAAAATCTCACAATCTGTCACCGCAAACCGTGGAGCCATCCATGTATGAGGGTCTCCGCGGTGGTACACTGCCCGTGACGCAGTTGGCTGGCAGATCATTACTTTGCATGCCCACGGCAGTGCGCAAGTGCCTGCATTGTCTGTGGTTGACAAACATACTGTAGCAGTGTGGAAATGCAAGCTGCCACACAGAGCACTGTGAATAGTATGTACCCATCCTCTCCTGTCTATCACTCATCCTTGCTTACAATAGCGCGTGGCCCAACCGGCATCGGCACGCACCCGCTTGTCCGTGTTGTTTTAGTGGCAAACATTGTCCAGTGATGGATGGTTGAGGTTTTTGAATTGCGGCGATGTGCAGTCACGGTGACCATTATCCAGACACTTGAAGATTGAAGAGTTATTGAACTGTGGCCAGTGATGGAATTTCTGCAATTGTGCGTTTGTAAGCTCAAATTCACATTTGCATACTGTAAATGGCTGATGTATCTGCAGCATGTGAGCCCGGTCTCAGCAGCGGTGCCTTTATTGAATATGTTTAGTATGTTGTAAGTCTTCCTAACAAAAGACGTAAATCAGTTCTTTTCCCCTGACTGATGGGTGTGTGTTGTTGTTTTTTTTTTTAAAAACTCCTGTAGATATGCATAATTGCTGAAGCCATTAAGTAATTGTGCAGGGAGGGCACATGACCGCCACAGAGTACCATGCTTTCTAAGAACGTGGACCACTGTGAATTGTAGCACATCAAGTCCATTAAATCCTTGCCAGGGCATTACTAATGCAAACATGTTAACAAAAACTGTTGCACTGTGTAGAGGGGGGGTTAGTTTATCCAAGGTAGCACGTCTGTGTGACTAACATATTCCATATGTGACCAAGGAGAAAACCATGAACTGATGTGATTTTACTGCCTTATTGTCTCATCCAATTAATCGCTTGATGTAGGATTGCTTCTGGATAAGTCAATGGTACTATTTATCTGCTGCACCAAATGAGTACTTTGGCTCAGGATAAAAAAAAATCCTAAAAAATGACAGCGAAGGATTAGATAGGCCCAAATTCTGAGGATAAGTGTCACTACAGGATGATTTGTACTTACATGTTCATTACTTGTAATCACCAGCTTTCTCTTTTTTCCCCAATTGGCACATAGCAGTTTGTTTTATGTACATCATTTGTTCTTCATAGTCTTTTTCATCATGCAACAACACACTGACCTCCATTAGTTCTATATGATGACATAGACTAATAAGCATCCCACCACCCTCCTGAGTGTGAAGCCCTTCCAAAGCTGTACTGCCATTGAATGTCTGAAGCCTATCTTGAGAGGGATAAGTACAGTTCTAGTTGTCTCTGAAGAGTCCAACATCCCTTTTATCCATGCTTGAACTCCAAACAATTCTGCCTCTACAACAATAATCCAATAATGACTTTCAGAATGTATGAAAAGGAATTTATTTGCGTATATGAAGGTTCAGAAGCAGTTTCATTGGTTCAAGCTTCAGGTATCAGGTCACCTCAAGTACCTATTAATAATCACAGTCCTACTTGAGACGGTCTATATGGCCACACAGTCTCATTCGCTTGTGGATTGATCTATTGTGGGGTAATCACCACATAATTTTATGCGCACCTTTAAAATGTGCACCGGGGCACGTCACGGTCCTTGGGGTGGGCTCGGTAATCAAGGTGCATAATCGCATGGCGGTAATGGCAATCAGGCTTAGCAGATTAATTCCTCGGATCGTACATCAGCCAGTCAGTCCTGTATCTGATCATGAAGAAGGGTGTAGGTGGTCTGGAGAGTGCAGGTGATTAAAAAGAAGAGAACCTTTGCAGTGAGAAGGTGCTTGTTATGCAAACATTTTAAAGTGCCCAATTCTTTTCCCTTGCTCTGGCTCCGAAATTCTTCATTTGTATTACTGATCAGGCGAAGCAGAAAAGTGAGGGGAAGAAAAAAAGAACTTTTCTTTCCTTGCTCCTTCATAACTGGTAAGTCAACTCTGGGTCAAGGAGTTCAGTCTAGCACTTTTATCCAGTGAGCAACATATCTACATCAAAGGCGTTATGCTGCACCTGAGGTGAATGGAAAGCGGTGAATGCGTCCAGGTTAGATGAATGACTTTATAGTTGTTCAATTACGTGGGAAATTTACAGCTGCCCTCGGAACATTCCAGTTTTAGGCCTTACAATGCTGCTGTGGCACTGCTGCGTGTTTACTGTGACAACCTCGGGGAAATCTGGAAAGTCAGTGTAAATGATATTTTCAGAGCATGCAAACATATTCATAACTACATAGCAAAATCTTTTGAACCTTATGGTTTAGATGTGTTTTGCTTCACCTTAGCTGAGTTAGGGAATATAAATAATGATCTATTTAAAAAAAAAAAAAAGCTTTAATGAGTAACAAATGATACTGTGTAGTGAGTTTCTCTATAGGTCAGTGAAACATCTTTCAGCTCACTGTTTGGATTGTGGCTGCAGCTGTTTCTATCCGCTATCGCCACACTCGCAGTAATTTTTACAGAAGCAACATCCAGCTGTTTTCTGCAGTAAACCTATGAAAGCCCACTGTACCTTCCCAGCTTGGCATAAAAAAGCAGACAGCTAAAAAGCAGCTGGCTGATAAACAGCAGTGGAATATTAAACAGCTAAAGGGAGGCATTTACCTTGAGAACAGGTGGAGACCAAAAGCAGAGCTAAAAGGAGAACGATGGCCAGAGATATGATGTAAATGTTGATGTTTATCTCTACCTGTGAGTATGTAAAACAGGTGGTGCTATACTTGTTTAAGATGACATAATCTTGATATATCTAGTATAAGACTTCTTTATATTTTAACTCCAAGCAGACAGTCTTGAGCAGGTTATTGAGGCTTTCTGAAGGGCATTCAAATCATTTCTTTAGACATTGGGCTGCTTTTTCACTTCATTTTCAGTCGAGTCCTTGTACCTGACCATTTTCAGAGGAATGCTTTAACACTTACCTGTGACTCATTCAAGTATAAAAAAGGCTCCTAACTCAAGGGATGAACCAGTGTTGTGTTTACACATAACAGTAAACAGCAAAGAACCAATTTTAAATTGTACCTTTAGGCATTTTGTTACTGGCAGCCTGTCACAAAAACGCATTATTTGTTCCCATTTTTTTTAGTTGAATCCATGAAAAATGCCAAAGATAACACAATGTGACAGACATAAAATGTAATTTTCCACCAAGGAGGTGAGTCCCAAAAAGCTGAAAACTGGCAATACATGGGATTTCTCAGTGAAGTATGCAGTTTGTCCTTAAAACATTTGAGGAAAGTGGACAAGTGGAGGACAAAAGAAGAAGTGTCAGGCCTAAAAACTATCTACAGCAGATGAACAGTCATGTCCTTAAGAAACAGGAAAACAATCCAGCAAAGACCTGATAGAGGACTTGAGAGATGCATCTGGCCCTTCAGCACATCCATCTGTTTATCAGAAATGGTCTCAGTTTCAGGGTGGCTTCAAGAAGCCATTCTTAGGGAAGGGAAACAGGGAGAAAAGCCTGAGGTACGCTAAATTAAACAAGAATTGGACTGAAAATCTGTGATGGAGTGATGAAACCAAATTTGAAACTTTTGGTTCAATTCATCAGACTGTAGCGAAGACGTAAGGAGAGGTACAACAGTGAGTTTCTACAGGCATCTATAAAACATGGTGGAAGCTCTGTCACGGTGTGAAGCTGCAATTCAGTCAGTGGTGTTGGGGACCTTCTTAAAACACAGAAAAGTAAAATCAGGTTTGATCTGCCATACAATACCATCTAGAAATGGCTCAATGTTTGAGTGTGATAATGATCCCAAACACAGTGCCAATGGATTCAATGGATGGAGAAACATAAACAGTCATTGACAATCTCCCCAGAGCCCCAGCATTACTGAAGCAGTGTGGGACCCTCCTGACAGAGGACAGAACAAAAGGCAGCCAACATCCAAATAAGACCTTTTAATGTCCCTCAATAAGCCTGGAGAACTATTCCTGAAGACTGTCTAAATAAATCAGAAGAAAGATTGACTGACAGAGTTCAGGCTGTGTTGAAGAATAAATGTGGTCATACCAAATATTGACTTTCAAGCTTCTTACAATTGTACAAACTCTCTTTTTGCCTCATATTGTGTATTTCCATTTATGCTTCTACATATTTCAGACTTTTACACAGCACTGTAGTTGGCAGCATCTAATGTAAGCTAAGACCTCATGGTGCAGCAGCACGGGGTGTGAAAGAAAGAGGAATATTTCTCAAATCGGAAATTTGAAAACAACTGCTAGGAGCAGACACATTGAGGATGTGATTAACTATCAGTACAGACTACAAGACGTACACAGGCACAGAATTTGTGCCCAAAAACATGAAAAAATCAACTTGCGAGATCATTTATGATGTGACAAGACTAAACTGGAGCTGTTTGGAGTCATGGACCAGTAGTAGAACATTAAAGCAAGAAGAATGATGCTTTGCTGTTGCAGTAAATTAAAAAAGTTGACCATGTGACTGGCACCTTGGATTTAAAATACCAAGGCCATGCATCTAAAGGAATGCGATGCCCTCAGTGCGTAAACAGAAAACTGGTAATCACTGGACAGCAACCCTGAAGCATCAACCCAAGCTTGGTTCAGGAAGCATTCCTCAAATGTCCTTGAGTGGTCTGGAATTGAATCCTTAGTGGGATATAAAGAAAGCTGTGGCAGCAAAGGAAGCTGGGAACACTAGGACCTGGTTAAATCCTCACAAAGAGAGCTTGTGAGAAACTACTGGAAACATTAATCAGCGGTCATAAAAAAAGAGGATATTGTTATTAAATACTGACTTCGGGTGGTGAGTAATTTGGCTTTTGGGCTTTTTTTGGAGAACTGTTCTTTATTTGTAGCAGCATTACTAAGCTTAACCCTTTGTTCTCCAAAAATCCCTCTAATATGTACTTTGGAGCGTTCTTTGGCTGTTTACCAGATTGAAGTTGATATGCTTTGATTACCTTTTATTCACATCACTAGAATATCTCATCAGTTAAAGGAGGTTCACATTTCTGATTGCAACTGTATAAAGCGATGATTTGCCGATGTCGTGTCAGCAACTTTCAACTCCACTCCCTAAAAGTCCCTAAAAATCAGTTATTTCAGATTAACTGCATGTTTTCCAACATGATTAGCTTTTCCTCCATAATCATTAATCTGATCAGCCGATGGCTGGTCCTTCAGGTGCTCACGCTGAGGCTGGTGAGCACCTGAAGGACATCCCAACAAAAGCTGGGAATATGAAGTACCCAGCACAAATGCTTACTGCGACTATGTGTGGAGGAAATCAACTTAAGGTGCATATATAAAGTAGCTGAAAGCATCCCTGGATTGGCAGTAATAACTCTGAAGGAAGTTTGTGAAAAAAAAAACCCTCCACCATGCTATTACTTGTTGCAAATAACCAGAAATCTGCTGTCACATTAGCATGAGGGCATGTGGGAATTACCTCAAACGTAAAAAGATCTCTAAAATCTCTGCACCCTCAGCATTTATATATGCAGACACACACACACACACACACACCACGCACGCACACAACGGTTAACCCCTTCTTCCCTTGGAAATAATTTATCGTATGTCCATGTGTCCAGTTGAGCTGCGAGCGATTACTTTTGGTGCTTTGACATTTGCAGCAGCAGTAATGAGGCATGTCCTCTGACAGCCGTGTCACTACCAGCAGCCGATGTCTCAGCTGTTCAGTTCAACGCTGGGAAGAAGGCACACTGTGGCCAAACACTGGCACTCTTTCTAGATAATGATGGCTCACCCATAGAGAAGAAGCGGAGGGAACGTGTCGAAGTCTGAGAAAACTGTGCGCATGTGTGGTTCAGTAAGAGAGAAGAAGTGAGTGGGGAAAGGCCGATTGAGTTTGAAGTGTGTGTTTGTGTGTGTGTGTGTATGTGTGTGTGTGTGTATGTATACATGCCTGTCATTGCCAAGATGGAATCAGAGACTGGGAGAGAGAGGAGGCTGGGCTGGGACATGAAGACTAGTAGTGGAAAAAAAAAATGAAAAAAAAAATGAGTGGCTGAACATGCTCACACAGTGCACCCTCCCGTCAAGCAGGGCGACGATTTGCATGTGCACACCCAGCCGCAACGCCAACTACACTACGTATTCTGCATCTAAATTAACCAGCGAAATCAAGCGCGGCTCTCAGGAGCTCCATGAAATGTATGCAAAATGTCGATACTTCAGCATTAGCAGCTTTTGCTTTCTCTGCCACTGCCGCCGCCACCGTTGTTTTAATACCTGCTGAATTCTGACAGTTGTGGATTGGAGCCATTAAGGGAAGAATAACTGAAAACAGAAAGGCCCATTACTTTCTGTCAGCCACATAAGTGCCCTAAATCATAAAGAGGTGCTTTTTTTTAACCATGCAGATGAATAGCTTGAAATATAGATACATTTATTATGGAACAACTTGATATCAAGGAGACGAGAGATGAGTGCATGCTAGAGCGAGCACGGTCATCTGGTTTTGAAGTTTATCCGTCCACACGGTTTTCTTTATAGCCTCCCGCCAGTTGAGGGAACTCACTGAGTGTCTGCACTGTCAACAAGCAGCCAGGCTGTCCTTGAGGCCTCTTTGTAGAGGCAAAACAGACAGCAGCAAACAGAAAGGAGGCAGGCTGTCATTCTCCAAAAGACTCCACTCTGCCTGAGCAATGCAGGCCTCCTCAAATTAGTGAGACCTCACCAAATAGAGAGAAGTGAAATAAATAAAACTGTATTTGAAGTCTGAATTGAACATGTTGTGGTCACATTTAGGCCAAAAATCAATCTGTGACAACTCTCGTGCTTATTTTTTTTAATGCTTAGTTATGTAAAAGTTGGCACCCAGTCTCTTAGTGTTTTGCAAAGTCTCGTTATTGATGTATGTAATCTATATATTTAAACATTTATCCATCTTTACATCACCACTGTCTTTTGTCTTGTCTTTCTCCCCTCACCCTCAACCAGTCGTAGCAGGTGGCTGCTCCTCCCTCATCCTGGTTCTGATGGAGGTTTCTTCTTGTTAAGAAGGAGTTTTTTATTCCCACTGTCGCCAAGTGCCTCCTCAAAACTGTGCTGTTTGGTTTTGGGGGTTTTCTCTGTGTTATTGTAGGGTCTTTACCTTACAGTATAAAGTGCCTTGTTGTGACTTGGTGCTGTATAAATAAAACAGATTTGAACTGAATCTATGTCAGCATTCTTGAGCTGATCTTTCCATGTGCCTCTTTCGTGCTGTCATGCATGAGCCTTGCTGATGTTTTATGTAAAAGGTCACCTTTAGAAGAGGTCTGACACTCTTTACTCAGTGTTTATACCTGTAGCAGTATGTCTGCAATCATCTCATCTAGAATAGTCAAGAAGAGCACATTTCCTTTTTGTTGCACCACCTGCACATTTCCATTAGTGTCATTTATTTGAGTAAAAATAATGACATTAAATAAATTCCATACTAAATGAATGAATAGGATTGAGGCAAACAAAAAGGGCTCTTGCTGCATTTAAGGCTTTTGGTCTCACTTAAAAAGAAGACGTATTTAAATATGCAAAGGCCTCCTCAAAAACGTAGGTTGGCATCTTACATTCTGCTGTAAATTCTTTACACACATAGTATTTAAACTTTATCTAGTAACTGTAGCTTTTTAATATAAAAGCTGCACGGTCATTTTCTTTTGAAAGGTAGCAAAATATAAACATACTTTTCTCTCCAGCCTGCTCTGCTTCCACAGGCCACTGTGCTGTCCTCCCGTTAGCCACATAGTAGAGGTGCATGTAGCGTCACTTATAGTCCCCTCACCTCCTTATCCCTTTTCCCTGCTTTCTCCCCAGCAGTGCATAATAGCTAGCTCTGCCCCTCTTTCTCCCCCTCTCTGTGCCTTTAAGGTGGTGATTGACTGTCACTTTTACCAGAGGAGAGCGCTCAGAGAGTGACGTCTCTCCTTGTCTGAGTGTGTAGGAGCCATGCCGGGGTCACACAGGGGCGTATGCGATACAGTATGCTTTCCCAGGCATAAAAGAGCCAGCCACATATCAGACAGGAGCTGTCTCTGATCTCAAACCTGTAGGGTGTTGGAAACCTAAAGAGACATGTTTTGTCCCTTTCCTCTGATTCTCGGTGCTTTAAATGGGGGCTTTCATATGTATGAGTCAGATCAGCAGCGCTCATTTAAAAATCAAAACACTTTCTCTCTCTGTAGAATTCACTTGTCGTGTGATTTTTGTAGTTTTTGTAACTGCTTTAGAGAGCTTATGGCTAGGCAAGACTGGAAAATGAGCAGCTTTGGAGGATTTAAATTTACGAAAGGCACAATTTGCTGAATGATCTATGTACATTTCGCCTATTCTCTGACTGAACATTCTTTTGGTCAGTAAATATTCTTTCTTAAAACAGGTTTGCGGCAAAGACTTGATCAAGAAAATGATGCTAATTTATGCTTTGAAGATTGAGCAGCAAAAATGCTAGGTTAGAAAACAGGAGAGGGAAAAAGAAGAAGAAGAAGAAGAAGAAAAAAGAGTGAGTGCTGTTGCTGTTAGTCATCTGTGATCCTGTCACTCAATGCTGTTGCGACATAGGGTCTGCTTCCTGTTAACAAGATATGTTTACAGCATCAGCATTGAGCTCCCACCGTCTGTGTATTTGTGCATTTATACTCCTTGTCACTCCTCAAGATTGATACATCCACATGTCTGTTAACCATTAACTGACGGGGAAGTGCCATCTTCGGTGGAGACAAGAGAGTGACGGGGTCCAAAGCTCTCCGAGGCTGAGGCAGGCCTTCCTTTGTTAGGAAGTGGCAGGATGCTGTATGCTGTGTCTAACCATTAACTATATTCTTGACAGGAGGTGGGGCGAGCTTACTGCTCAGGTGACAAATCACAATGTCCTGTAGAAGTTCTGAGGACAGGGGGAAATATTAACCCCATCTCAGCTGGAGCTCTTCCTCCAGGTCCTGCAGATAAATGAAGAGCTGCTGATCCCTCCATCACCATCAGCTTCTCCTTCCTCCTACTCATCCACTCACTTGTGTTTGCGTCTCTTCTGGGCACTACTGACAGCGGTGTCTAGTAAAGGAGGAAGAGATTGATATGATGAGAGGTAGATGAGCTGCTTCCTGCCTGTTTTAGATGAGAAACGGATAATTTATGGACTCATCACTCTGCGGGTCATTAAAAAACAGGCTTTCAAAAGGAAAAAAAACCAGAAAGAATAACCCTCAAAGAAATTATCATTGTGAGCGAATCCAGAAGTGTGATTGAAGTTGAACAATCACTTAAACAGTCACAGAGCCGGCACAATCAAGGACTTTCATTTATGTTGCACATTCTCTTCATTTGTGATCTCCTACAGTAGCTGGGCTGCACTCAGTCCTTTTTTTGTAGAATGTGACCGCGTTTCTGTTCGTATGGCCCATTCACCGTGCCCTCAGATGTCGCGGGTCTCCCTGTGTTTAACACCTCTGAAACATTTTCCTGCCTCCTTCCGCGAGATGTTAAAAGGGTGACAGATTTGGCTGTTGCCTCGATCATTAAATCCCCCCCCCCCCCCCTTAAAGTCAGCAGACCTCCCCGGTTTCTCGGTCCCGCGACCGTAATGGCCGCTCACGGTCCAAATGGACTGAAGAGCTTTCATGTGTCCTGAACAGTCTACTCCTCTCATTACGGCCCATAGTGGCCTCACATCAAACAGCCTCATTATTTTCAACGAGGGAGGAAGCGCAAGTATGCGACGAGCTGGAGCTGCAAAGTGGCTCCCAAGTTCAAATAAAATCTGCACTTTGCGGTTGTTCCCTGTAAGCAGAAACGCTGCAGGGATCAAAGTGCTGCAAGCCCCCAGACTGGCACCGGTTTCACGATTATTTACACAGGGTTTGATGCAAATTGCGCGAAATTAGAAGCTTTTAATGTTTAAACAAGAAAGCTCAGCTTCTTAAGGAACCCAAAACTCCTCCTTGATGCACGCAGCCGTCCTACTCCTGCAGCCAGGATATACCGTGATTGCGCTGAATGGGATTAAACGTTCAACCTCTGCGCCTCTGAACACTCTGGATCGCAAATGGCTTTTCAGATTCCGATCATTAAAGCGCAGCAAAAAAATGTTTTGATATCACAGAGACCGTCACATTAGCTCTCGGCTGAATTACGCCTATTTATAGTTTTGCAGCATTTTTACATCATTTACATAAAAACCCTCTATTACGAGCCTAATTTAATATTAGCTGACAACAATTTGACAAGGCAAGATCAAAGGTTAAGCTAACACACAATGGCTGTTAACTCTATTAACATGGAAATGAATGCAACAACTCAATAGCCTGTTGTCATACCTACAGTGAACAGCCTAAATAAGTTGCAGTGGGAAAAAAAGAAAAAAGAAAAAAATCACAAGGGCTGTACTTGATAAGACATACTCGTGTTACTATGGCAACATCCATGGCTCAAGCTAAGGATGCAGAGATCTGGATAATCGTTGTCATTGTGATACACAGATTCCCCACCATCACCACCACCCCCACACCACACCCCGCTTTAAAATCCGTGTATCACTATATGAGGACGTACATGTGTTTGCAGACTTACACTGGTTTCCATTCAGAAAGCATTTTAACAATGACTGTGCAGGCATATGCTGAGCAGCCCGCAACACGAAAAGCCTCCACCTATCACTGCTATGTATGTACTGCCCTCCTTCAATACAGGCATTGTACTGAACTGAAATGACTGTGCAGTGGCAGTTTGTACACGAGAATATGACTCTTTTGAAAAATCGTTCTGTTCTGCAGATATTTTTTTCATTTTTCCTGACAACGATCGGCGTTAGTTGGAGATTTATTGGGGTGCGACAGTGCACAACGGCCCACACTGTAAACCTGAGTGTTTCATCAGATCATGCACGGTGCGTCCTGGTTCAGTAAGGGCCGCTGGGCTGTAGCTGTGCACAGGGGCGAGCATGATCGCTGGGTACTGTAAAAGCAATCCCCCCCCAACCACCCCAAATGAAGAAAAAGAACAAAACCTATTACAAAACAATAATTTTATCACAGCGTGATAAAGAGGAGGGGATTTTCCTTCTGAGGAGGTGGCTAAAACCTCGCTCTGCTCATGTTTGCGTGTACAGTGCATTCTAATTTGACAAGTGCTGAGCCAAAACAACATCACTTTCCACTCTTGTTATTTTAGTGAAAACAAAAGATGGCACTGTGTTCTCTCTCCCCCCCGCCACCCTACAATCACTTAATGGCTCTTGATCTAAGTCACACAGCTGATAAAATTCAAAACATATATTTGTATTAGAAGAGAAATGAAACTATAATTCCTCAGTAACTGAGCTGTTATGACATCCCTGAGCTCTCGCTATTTTTTTCTGTTGTTTTTGGATGTGAAGTGCTCAGATGTGTTAAGAGCCAGTGCAAGTAATAACAGCAGCGTTTGCCAAAATGAATAATTTGTCTTCGAGTGATTTCCAAATGTTTTTGTATTTGCCTGTTATTTGGCCTCTTGCTCCAGATTGTTCATTGTCGTGGCCGGACTGCTCGACAATAAACTGCACACTTTGCAGTGGAGTTGCATTGTTGCGCGGGGAACGTGATGATGAATTTCAAGCTGCTCGCCTGCAGTTCCATCTCATTTTATCCCTTTAATGAGTATAATTGGCACTCGAGGTGATATATTGATATTGGCCGAGCTCCCACGGGCTCGTGCGTTGCTCCGTTGTGTTACCCTGAGTGTTAACAGACAGCAAAAGACCATTTGACTTACTGATTTAGCAGGAATTTCTCATGCTTCATGAAAGCCAGGCTGGCTGTCATTTTGCACAGCGTGTGGTCGCTGGTCAGTGAGTAAACTGATTTGTAAAAGAAGAAGAAGAAGAAAAAAATCTGGTGAACATTTACAGAGGGATAATATGGCAGCTCACTCTCTCAGACACACACACACTTAAGCTTTTATATCATTCTGTATTCCATACTCTTATCATCTGACTAGTTATCTATAAAGATTACGTTGATTTGAATTGCCAGAAAGGGAATAATTAGCATCAAGACACATCAAGACAGTGCGTCTGTAAACAGTTTAAATATTTGATTTGATCTCATTCTGATGATTAAAAAGTATTTTTCTCTGTCAGTAGCACTTCAGTCAATCCAGGCATATTACTGGTGCCCCCTGCTGTTTGCAGATCATACTACCTTCTCTGCCTTCATTTCCCCCCCTGTTTTGTTGGCTTACTGATCTGTTTAGGTATGGCATATTTATTCTAAGGTGACCTGTAAAATTCAGCTTAACTATCTTAAGATCACAAAGAGAGTTAGATTTGTTTTCGGACTATAATCACACCTGTTCCATAAATATATTGTAGGTATTACATTAGGATGAATTATTTACCACTGCTATTTGTAGGTGTTGCCTCCTCCACTGATTTCCCATGTGGTGTTGGCATTAGTTAAAAACACAAGTGTTAAATAACGTCAACATGCTTAATCTCTGGCTTTAACGCGTAGGTATAATAATCATATTGTTAATAATAATTATTATAATGTGAGACTTTGCCTTTGTTTTCTTAGCCATCTTCTTCTTTGTCACCTTTTTTGTATATATTAAAAAAACAAAACAAAAAAGCATTCTCACAGCCAAAATAAAATAAACTCCAGGCGAAGCGTTTTCATCGTACAAAAATGTCAGACATGTGTTGTGGTTGCTAAGCAAACAGCGACTAATAATATCTACATGGGAGAGGTTTGCATTAGTGCAGCAAGCCAAAGCACAGCATGTCTCAGTCTCTACCAATCTAAAGACAATGAAGGTTCACCACACTGTAATTACCCAACAATGAGTTTGTCAGTCACTTCTCATAAATATGAATAAGGAGGGATGGATAAAGGTGTTCGGTCTAAATTTGCCACGGTTTTTGACGTGAGAACGAGAAAACGGCCCAGCATCATATTCATCCTATCAAAATCTCCTGAGGGAGAGAGTTTTTAAGCTTTTGTGTGTCAGTCTTTCCCTGTCATGACTGGATGAGTGCGGCATGTAGAGGGCGTAGAGGGGTAGAGATTGATGTAACAGGTTTGGGTTTTTACTGTGTTTTTTTTTTTTTTTAAATAATGAAAAGGGTTACATGCTTTAAGAAATAGCCAGAAGGTGTCAGCTGTTACTGTGAGATGCAGGGAAAGATATAGCTGACAGAACAGCTAAATCAAAGGGAAACAGATATCTGAGGGGTATTTTTTCCTTAAATATTCAGAGTTATATTCCAATTACCACTCTCACTGTTACATATTCTTTACTTAACACTCATCAAGAGTGCACTTGTAGTGTCATCAAAGCAGACTTGATCCCAGACCACCTCAGATTAACAATGCAAAGCAGGAATTTTATTAATTGATTAATCTTTATCGTAGTCAAATAAATAGCTTCCTCTTCCTCAGAATGCATGTACCTGCATCTGTGTTTAACGGGACAGTTCATCCCCCTATTAAAGCTACATATTTTCAGTCTTCCTGTAATCCTACCTAAACCCTTTTTGGGTGTGAGATGCTCAGTTTTGAAGATATCGCCCACCTTCTCTTGAATGTAATGGAATCAGATAGCATGTGCCTTGTGGTGGTCAAAAAGCACCAAAAATTATCTTAGAAAGACCCGGCAGCAATATCTGGTTCTAGAAATCATGACCTGGTTACTCTGAAAAACAATAAATAAATAAACAAACCACGAAGTCTGTATTTTCTTTCTACTGAACTGCATCCACCAGGTCAAAGCGACTGTGCAGCTGGCTGACAGCACAGCTCAGCTGAGGCGAGACACCATTAATCTTTACATCCTGTCACCCTGTCACGAGCCTCTCATCGCAGGTAGATGCAGGCTTACTTCTGAGAAGGAATGCGGTTGGTGGGTGTTGTTCGGTAAGAAAATAGCTACCACAACAAGGTATGGTCGGGGGTGGAGGTCCATTTAGTTCTATTATATTCAAGAGAAGGTGGACAATATCTCCCAAAAAATAGGCAAGTCATTCCAAAAACAATGTGGACGGATAAATGGCGCTACAGACCAAAGGAAAAACATTTGTTTTGTTGTTTTGAAGTTTCTACCTGAAAAGATGGATTTTTGTTCAAGAACTGTGTATTTGGATCCTTTTCTGCACCCACATATGACATAAGGAGTAAGCTGATTGTTTTAGCTTTATATCCAATCACCTAAGTCTTTGAAAATTTACATTCAGGGGCCACATAATGTGGTGCAGACACCTTCATTCTTTCATAACTACAGATAGATCTCTGTTACTGTGACTCCTATGGGTCGCTGTCATACTGCAGAGAAGCACATCAATGATAATAATCTTAAATATTCCCTTCGTGACATATCAATTCAACGATAATCACATTTCTGCGCTGTGTTTCTATCTATTCATTGCTGTAACATCAGCTTTAAAAGTGCATTTTTACTGGCCACAGAGAATTCACTAGGCTTTGATCTCCTTCGAGTTATACTGAGAAAGTCAGCGAGAAAGACTGGTGAGGGAAATGTTAACATTTGGCATGAATAATTTGACAGTTGCGGGAAAGTGTTGAATTATGGCCCATTTGACACTTTAATGTTCTGCATGCTTGCTCAGAATAATCCAAAGTTGAGTGGGCCAAATTCAAATTGAAATTAGTGAAAAGACAAAAGACATCAAAAAAGGTTAGAGCCTTTGCTTTTCAATATTAATTCATGTGTTATACATTACAGTAGTTGGTATATTTACACTAATGGACACTCTTAGATATACCTTTTGCCTTAATTTTTCATGGCACAGATTCATCAAGGTGCTGGAAATATTCCTCAGAGATTCTGGTCCATATTGATATGACAGCATCACACAGTTGCTCCAGATTTTCTTTTAACTGTACATCCAATAATACCAACATCCAATTCCACCACATCTCAAAGGTGCTCTACTGGATTGAGATCGGCTGACTGTGGCGGCCATATGACTACAGTGAACCAGTTTTCATGTTTAACAAACCAGTTTGAGATGATTTAAGCTTTGGAAATGGTGTGCTACCCTGCTGGAAGCAGCCATCAGAAGATGCTCAGTTGGTACTCAGGGGGTCAAACATGTGCCAAATGTCTCCCACCACCAGCATCTTGAACCATTGATACGAGGCAAAGAATGGATCCATGCTTTGGTGTTTACATCAAATTATGATCCTAACATCCGAGTGCTGCAGCAGAAAGTGAGACTCATTAGGCCAGATAACATTTTTCTAATCTATTGTCTGATTTTGATGAGCCCATGGAAATGGTAGTCTCGGTTTCTTGTTTGTGACAGGAGTGGCACCCAGTGTGGTCTTCTGCTGCTCATCTGCATTCAGAGATGCATACCTGGTTTCCAATGAGTGGGTTGTTTGAGTTACTGTTGCCTTCAGCTTAAAGTAGTTTGGTCATTCTCTCACCTCGGGCATCAACAAAGCATTTTCTCTCAGAGAACTGACGCTCACTAGATATAATCTCATTTTCAGACCATTCTCTGTAAACCATAGAGATGCTTGTGTGGGAAAATCCCAGCAGATCAGCAGTTTCTGAAATACTCAGAACCATGAACAGCCATGCCACATTCAGTCACGTGTCTAAATAGACTGAGTTGCTGCCATGCATTTTGCTGGTTAGAAATTTGCATTAATGAACAGCTGATCAGGTGAGCCTGATGAAATGACCAGTGAGTGTATATTAGATCATATTAGATTAAATTTGTTATCATTCTTTTGGAATTTCCATTTGTGCCTTATTGTGACAATCAGAAAATCAAAACGGTAAAGATATCATAACTACAGCTACCACAAAAACTCACAAAAACTCATTGCAACCATGTTACACCATAACGTACCAACATACCATCATATATATTAACTGTTTAGCAGAGGTATACTACAAGGTATCAAAGACCTCTGAGCACAAGATGTAAGGTGTATGTGTTGTCCCTTTGCCACCTCTCATAAGTTGGGTGACTTGAAATGCTCCTGCCTATGTTTATAATAGTATTGAGTTTGTTATTATTAACCACAGAGAGTGAAAAATACCAGTCAATAAAAAAAAAGTCAGAAGGCTTTCAACAGAAAAATCAGTATATGTCTATCTACGGCAAACTGTCTCAGCTTCCGCATAAAGTATAAATGTTGCAATCCTTTAAAAAAAAAAAAAAAGTACATTACACCAGTATTTTTAGTCCCATGACAGGTTTTCATCAATCACTGTACTTACATATCTATATATATTTACATAGTGGTTCCACATGCAGTAAATCAATGTCGAATAAAAGCAAGTTACTCCTCATCAGACCCCACAATAAAAGTTTTATTTTTCTGTTTTTAAAGGTGAAGAGATTCTTTCTCTTTTTTGTTTGTGAATCTTTACATTTTTTTCATTTTGATGATAACTTTGAGATTGTATGATACACCACCATTTCAGTCTCTGTCAACAAAAAAATTACATCTGAATTTAAAAAAAATGTCCAGAACAAACTGCTTTTTAAACAAAAAAATGTATTTCCGATAGTCTATCAGTTTTATTTAGATGCAGTATATTTAAAAATATATTGTCTTTGATTTTATTGTATTCTCAGCCTGCACATAGTGCATTTCTCATCTTTCACCAGGGAGTGGTGCTTAAGTTCCTGAATGGACCTTATGCATCTCTCTCTCTCTGTTAAATGTTAATGTTAAGATTGAAATATATTCACATACTGACTTTGCGCTATATCGTGTGTGTTTGTATGAATACATGTGCTGTGTGCGTCACGTTCAGTCACTCCTAAAGTCTTCTCTCTCTCACAGTCAAGCGTACAGGCGCAAACACATAAGAGCACCTCTGGTTGTGGCTGTGTTCATTTTAAGCTACGGTGAAATCAAATCAAAACACCAGGCAGTGCATTCACTCTGAGGTCTGCAGCTTCAGCTTGTGAAAGCTGAAAATTTCACCACATAAAGAGGCATTCAGCCTCTTCCACACCAAAAGGATATTGATTGAGTTGATGCTGAGGTTTTAATGACCTCCTTTAATTAAATGCACCCTTTTAGTCAGCTATTATCAGAAAGAGTGTGTTTGCATGTGCCTCGAATAACACATATTCATGCAAACACTGAATGATATCATTCAAGTGGATCAATTTGCATCATTGTGTGATTATGTGTTTAATATCAGGAACACAGAGTTACAACAGCGTGAGATTTAGGATTTCACAGCCTTTAAAACACAACAGCTTTTATTATTGTAGCACCGACTGGATGAAAACATCATTGTTTGCTTTACACTGATTTAAATCTGTGTAATGATACCTCCATTTCTGTTAAAGTACTATTCTCTTTCACCGGCCATTTTATTACATATAACTGGTCAACTCTTTCTTAACCCAAATATTTAATTAGCCAACTCCGTGCATTCAGGCGTATAGACACGTGTTGAAAGAAGAAAGGTGATTTAAGTGATTTGAACATGGCATGACTGTTGGCCAGACGGACTGGTCTGATTTTTTTCAGAAACTGCTGGTCTACTGCGATTTTTCGCCTCTAGGGTTAACAGAGAAAAAGAAAATAAGAGAGAAAAGCGACAATATCCAGTGAGAAAATGCCTCGTTGATGTCAGAGGTCAGAGAAGAATGGACAGACCTGCTTCCAGCTGATGGTAAGACAACATTAACTGAAACAACCACTCATTAAAACCAAGATATGCAAAAGATCATAACAATTAACAGAGTTTCACTTAAACCGGGAAATAAAAAGACTGGAAATACATTACGTGGTCTGATAAGTCTCAGCTTTTGCTGCAAAATTCAGATGGTAGGGTCAGAATTTGGTGTAAACAACATAAAAACATGGATCCATCCTGCCTTGTATGAGCAGTTCTGGCTGGTGGTGGTGTAGTGGTGTGGGGGATATTTTCTTAAATGCCACAGCCTACCTGAGTTTTGTTGCTGATCATACCCATCTTGTGTACCTAACTTCAGATGGTTGCTTCCAGCAGCAAAACACACCAAAATGTCCCTAATACACTGGCCAGTGAGTGTCCACAAAGACAGTTTTAGCCCTTCTGGTTGTTAATGTTACTGAGCGAGTCCTGTTCTGTAGGAGAACCAGTCAAAATCAAGACGGATGCTTGTGTTTTTGTATCAAATGTATATAAGCAACGCATGTAAAGTAAAGAAAGCTATAACGTGTGGATGACAAAGACAAATTCATGTTTGCAGATTGCTACTTCTAACCCATTAGTACAGAATATAGCCACAGGCTGTGAAGCATGGGACAAACATCAGCTGGTGAATAAATCCCTGGAATCTGATTTCTGCTTGTGTATTATGTTTTTTCTCTTTTCTGTCACCACAAAGAAGCCTACTGTATGATTAGCAGAAGAGTTATGACCCCCATTATAACACACACAAACACACTGCATTCAAAGGTCCAGAACATTCTTTAACTCTGTGTTATCAAAGAACCACCCATAAAAAATGTGATTTGTTTACCACGACTGCCTGTAGTAAACAGCAAGAAACCATCAGAGCTGGAGAAATGAGCACAAAAGAAAGTGAAATCTGCCGAGTTTAGTTCTGCGTGCTGCTGTCCACATGCAGCCCAAAATGTATCTCAGCAAGATTAAAACAGCACAGCCAAAAAGATAAAAAAAAAAAAAAAAAAAAAACCCAACAAGAAGCAGTGTTTTGTGAAAACCTTGACATAATTTCAAAGAAAAGAAATCTAATCTTTATCATAAAAGTTATGATCAAAGCTAAAACAAAAGCCAGTGAATGGTGAACTGCATTAAGCAAGTCCCTCAGATCCTGAGACAGACTGTTTGTGACACAGCGGGCCTGAAGGCTGAATCTTTTTGAGTTTTTGTGAAATCCTTGAGATGGTTGGGAAGACAGCTGCAGAGAAATGGTGGCAAATCCAAATGGATGAAATAATCATGATACAAAGATCTCAGTTTCCAGTTGTTATTCCTGTGATCTATACACTACTCTGCCCCAGTAACACAGTTTTATTAGCATTAATATGCTAAATGGGAACAATAGCCAGAAGTGACTGATTACCATGGTGGTGTGGGGCTCATGCTGGCCAGTCACTAACCAAACTCAGCACCACCTTGAGCCATAAATACACCAGCTATCCCATCATAAATTAACAACAATGGAGGACAAACACATCATAGCTCCAATAACTGTTACTACACTGTAAATTTAATGCATTCACTTAAACATGAACAGTCCCTAAATCTTTGAACTGGCTGCTCGGCCCTTAGTCGTTACATCTATAAAGCATGTCTAAGAAACACTTGTGTGACTGCAGCCCATCCAAAATCCTTATGTTCTCTCTCTAAGTCTCTCAAAGAAAATGTACCAAAATTATCCATTAGTCATATTATTTGAATTTACATTATCCTAATTGAATTGATAAATTGTATTTCTCACAGATTCTATCTCTAGCTTGCATGAATCCTAATTCCTAACTTTAAACACATTGCCACTGATACATTTATCAGGTGGAGATACACATCTTGTCTGAAACTGTTACAAATTATGTGTTTTGCTGTAAAAATGTATAGATTATCTTTGAAACCAAGCATCTTCAATTTTTTATATCGCAGGTGAACTTAAACACATATACTTTTATTCTATAAAAACTCAAAGAAATTAGCTGTTATTAATTTACTGGCACTTTTGGGACCTGTGTTGACATCTGGGTGATGCAGAGTTGTGTAAAAAAAGAGAACAAAACAATAAAACAACCAGTCATGGCAGATGGCTGTCTCTTCAAATGTTGGAGGTTTTTTCAGTTAAAAGGGTGTTTTTCCTTCCCACTGTCGCCAAATTCTTGCTCATAGAGCAATATAAGAAGCGCTATATAAATTAATTGAGTTGAACTGAATTGAGAAGCAGTTATCAAAACAGCTGATAATTAATTGTTATGTGGATTGACTAATGATTGGCAACAAACAAAATACTGTTAGATTTATCATTAGTCAGCCCTATCAGCAAGGACTTGGCGACAGTGGGAAGGAAAAACTACCTTCAAACTTCTTACATAACCAGACTCAGAGAGGAGCGGTGATCTGCCAAGTACAGTTGGGGTTGAAGGGAGAGAGGCAGACATGCTGTGGAAAAGAGCCAAAGATGAATAATAACTAATTATTAAATGCTGAGTGGTGTATAAACACACAGAGAGTGAAAAAGGTGAGTGAAGAACCTCAATGCATCATGGGAAGCCTCTAGCAGACTAGACCTCTCTAGCAGCCTGACTAAGGAGGATTTAGGGTCACCTGATCCAGCCCTAACAGTATGCTTGATCAGAAATAAATGTTTTAAGCCTAGTCTTAAAAGTAGAGAGGGTGTCTATCATCTGAATCCAAACTGGGAGCTGGTTTCTGAAAATCTGTAAAATGTCTCCCATTTTACTTTTAAGTATCCTAGGAACTACAAGTAAGCAAAGTGCTCCACTGGGGTGATGCGGTACTATGAGGTCTTTAACATAAGAGGGAGCCTGATTATTCAAGACCTCGTATGTGAGGAGAATAATTTTAAATCTGATTCTGGATTTCACAGGAAGCCAATGAAGAGAAACCAGTATGGGAGAAATATATCTCAGCATATGTTGAATTAAAAGACCCTTTCCGTCTTCTTCTGACCAAAGACACGTGAACATGCTGCCTGGATGACAGAGATGTTACCTTACCCATGTTTACTTGATGTTAATTAATAGGCAAACAGGCAGCTGGTAGGACAAAACTGTCTTTTCAGTTTGTGATGGAGAGCTGCTGAGCTGGATGAATATGATGTCTAATCAGTTTCCACATCCACAGCCTGAGTTGGTACAATATCCTCTCCCTATCCTGAGGACAGAAGGGCTTTTTTTTTTTCTTAATGATTCACATTTTTGCATCTGCTCCTCTCCCCCCTCTCTCTTTCTCCTTCTCTCCTCCCTCCTCACTCTTCCTCTCCTCCCTGCTCGTCCTCTGCAGGCCTGCTGCTGCTCTCTGCTGCAGAGACGGGCTGCGTGACGTCACTGAAGGCTGGAGCGGTCCCTTGATTGGAGCAGGAGGGGGAGAAAAATGGGGAGAAGATTAGGAGGTGAGTGAGACCGCACGTTTCTTTTGCTTTTTCCAACGTCCCTCTGTCTTCCGATCACGTTTGTGTCAGTGTGTGTGTGTGTGTGCATGCTTTGTCGCTTCACTGCTGCCGCTCCGCTCTTCCCGTGCAACGAATTTTATGCAACGTCGGGAGTCCGGGTCCAGCAAGGAGCCAGTGCTGCCGTGAAAACACAGGAGAAAATCGGGTACACGCCAGGTTGTCCCCTCCCCGTTGTGCACGGCTGCTGTCACGAGCATCGGTGTGAATTAAGCTGGACTCCGGGCCTAGGCTTGTGTGTATATGTGTGCGCGCTTGCAGAGGCGTTCGTGGCTGTGAGATAACATTTGGTGGTGCCGCTCGTCCACACCCACTTGATCGGCTGCTTGTGGTTGATCCATGTGCGGTGCAAAATGTGAGGATCAAAGATCGTCAGCGCCGGATGATCCAGTGGTTGCTGTCACGTCGCTGGCGGCTGTCAGGCGACAGCTACATGCAGCTTTTCAGGAATCGCTCTGAGACTTTGGCCGGCCTTGGCCTGTAGGAACTGGACAGGTTGTATGTAGAAATATTAGGATGCTATCTGTTATAAGTTGCATGTGTTTGCTTATTGAATGTGCTCACACAGCTTGAGCATAAATCTGCATGTTTCCCCCCCTTATAGCCTATACAGTGTTCACTGCACAGATTTGTGCTGTTCCTCTGAGCACACTTGGATTCATGAGGAAAGTGTCAAAGGAAGTCATGACTCTGTATGCATGGTCTAATAATAATAATATACCCGAAGGACTCCTCAAACTCCCCTGATGTACCCTCAGCTCTTAAGGCAGCATGCTGCTAGAGTTTGGGAAACTGTCATATGACTACAGAGCTGGAGAAATCTCAGAGTCAGTGGGCCTTAGCCTTTATGTTGCTGCTGTGTTTGTAGAAATCTGATGTGACAAAAGTTGGGGCAGTCATGCTGAAAAAAGAGGGATGGCTGCAAGATTAGAGCTGAGTTTGTACAGGGTGGAAGTAGATTTAACTCTTTTGAAAACAGAGCTGTCAGGGCCTGTGAGTGCTCATTTTATATAAGGAAGAGCTGTGTCCTTTATCTGCAATGCAGTTATATACAACATGCTTGTGTGCAGACAGTATGTCAAGTTTATAGCATAGTCGGTCATCAGTTTCCATTTGTCATGCAAATGTCAGTGCAGACAGATGGTTTTCTGACTGATCACATGTGAGGCAAGTATTTATACAGATGCACAATACTTACTGTCTGTACTGCTATCTATCTGGTAGGATCCTTTGATGCAGGTCTTGCCATGGTGACACCTCCAGGCACTCCTCTGGAAAATATTTTTTGAAGGATTATCTAAACTTAAATTAATCTTTAACTCAAATCTCATTGATTATTTGGACATTAAAAATGGACATGTCCAGGTAAAAACTGCTTAAAAATGTTCATTGACTTTGCCCCAAGTTTCATCAAAGTTTTTAAAAAGGTCCCCCAACTACCACAGAAGTTACACTTCTGCCACCGTCTTTGCTGTTTTCCCAAAGATTTTAATCTGCATCCTTTCAGTCTGCAGTTCTCAAACTGAGGGGTGGGGTCCCACTGGTGGGACAGAGTCACTATGAGCAACAAACTGAAAAATGTGATGTAAAGCTGAATGAAGTAGCTTCTTGTAAGGGAAATAAACAAGTGTTTGCTGGGGCTGTCTTGGTGACATCTGCTTTAGTCAAACTGAGATGTTTTAATAATGAGAAAGAACAAATTTAGTTAAATAGGTGTTTTGGCGCTAAAGACATTAACAAAGTAAGATTTTAGCATGTCTGCTAGTTTTTTGGAGTAGCAGCCATGAGGTGTGGGTTGAGCCATGCCTAAGGTGGCTTGAAAGACAGACAGACAGACACACACACACACACACACACACACACACACACACACACACACACACACACACACACACACACTTTTTTTTTTTTTTTTTGGTGCTGGAGCTCAACATGTTCTCCTGGCTGTGTTTTGTTATGTACTTTATTTCTAGAATTTAACGTAGATTATTTAGTTATTTTTATTTATTTCTGCAGATGTACAGTTATCAGGTACAGCCAGCCAACTGTTTTCTGTATGACATTATCAGTCTTTCACATCATTGTGGGGGAATTTTGGCCTGCTCTTCCTTACAGTGTTGCTTCAGTTCGACTCTTTTAAGATCTTGCCAGGGCTTTTCAATCGTCTTGAGGTCTGGACATTAACTGGGTCATTGCAACATTTTAATTCTTTTCCTTTTCAGCCAATCTGTTGTAGATGTGCTGCTGTGCTTGGGATCATTGTCCGGTGCGTGACCCAGATTGGGCCAAACTTTAGCTGTTGGGCAGATAGCCTTACATTTGACTCAAGAATACTTTGGTATACAGAGGAGTTCATGGTCGAGTTAATGACTGCAAGGTGCCCAGGTCCTATGGTTGCAAAGCAAGACCAAATCATCACCCGTCCAACACGGTGCCAGCAGTGCTGATATGCTCTGTTTTTGTTAAATGCACCGCCTAAGCAGTGCTGCAAGACACTTAGAGAGAATAGACTTTCCCCTGGTAACCTACCAAACAAGCCATATTTGTTCAGTCTTTCTCTAATTGTGCTATCATGAACTTTAACATTTGACATTCTGAGGCCTGTTAGAGTCTAAGATGTAGCTCTTGGGTTTCTTGCAGTTTCTCTGAGTACTCATGGTCTGACCTTTGGGTGAATTTACTGGGAAGTCCATTCCTGGGAAGATTGGCCTTTTGTTAACACACACACACACCTGTATGCTCCAGACCAGCAAACTACCAAAACATCTACTTTCATAGAGGTGGTCATACAAGTGCATTTGATTAATTCCTATTGAAGCAGTTTTTCACAGGACTGTAAATCCTGCTACGCGTGCTACAGACAGCACTGAGAGTGTTGTAAACACTGGAGTTGAAGTTGCATTGCTGGACAAAGTACTTGTCTGGCCATCAAGTACAGATCGAATATCAGACTCATGGCTCTGTCCCAGGGCATTTAAGCATTCTGACGGCTTGTGACTATCAACGAGTGTATTGACCCTAATGTAGAAATGATTCTTGTGCCATATTTACTTATCTTCATTTGTTGTTTTAAGGTTTTTAAACTTAAAACATCAAAAAGTGACATCTAAAAATGTTATGAACACTGTTTAAATATTTAACCCTCACTTCTTCACCTGCAACTTGCATGTTATGCCACCACAAGCCCAGGATTAATGAGTATAAGAGGACTTCAGAGACAGTCCAAATGCAGCCACAAATCACAGAGACCATTTTCTGCATCATTTCCTCCTGACGTCCTCTATAGGAGCTTCGTCCCCATTATTGTTTAGGCAGGCATGGAGGGGCTTAATGTGCAAACATACAGTAAGAAGCTTGCTGTCTTTAGAGAAGATGCGCAGTGGAGAGAAAGCAGGATACTGTAACATCCCTGAGTGGAGGTGACAGATGTGTTATCTGCATAGGCAGCTGTTTAAATGAACTAATTGCTGAAAAAAAAGCGTATGACGTATAAATTGATCTTATTAATTGTTAAGAATTTGCAGAAATAATTCATTTTTGTATATTCCCTCATTAGCATACCCACATTTATTGTAAAACCCCTCTATTTTCTGGGGAAACGAACAAGCAGAATAGAAATGTGCCTACATTGTCAGTATTGAATTTGTACAGTGCACAGATTTGCCCACATAATGAGCATGGACTTGTGGCGTTAGTGTGCCTAACAACATCCTCTTGGCATGCTTGTATGTACACATGTATTCTTGAAGTAATTGCTTCAGTGAACAGCTGTCTGGATCAATAGCAGACAGCGGCGAGCCAGAGGATGAGTCTGTTCATAAGCTCAGATCGGCGAGAGGCTTCTCATCTCATGCACTGTCGCAGCCTTGTCCTGTCCCGAGCTCGATGCTCATCAGAGTAAAGTGGGCAACTGCCCAGACACCAGAAGAAAAGTTCTGATTAATACATCCTATCCTCCAGTTGTAAAAAGGACCGATGTGTCAAAATCTTAATACTGAACACATCTGTTGAACTTTATTACATTTCCTTACCACTTTTTTTGTGTGCACTGTAGTAAACGCACAAGGAACTTCAAGCAAAGTGGTATTATTCCATCACAGGAGTACTACTATAAATGACTTTCCTTTATTAATGCAATCTGATGCGTAGGTTTTTTTTTTTTTTTGTTGTTGTTTTTTTTTTTACCAGTTATCAGAAATACAGAAATATTTATTCACAAATTAACATATTAAAATTATTTGGTTTTGTGTGAACTACAGCGTTTTATAGTTGGGTGGTTATTTGTTTTTAGTTTTTTTGGTAATTGAAAATCAGGAATGTTTTGAAATATTTACATTTGAGGAGATGCTAACAGAGCCTTTTTGGCATTATTGCTTAAAAACTGATCAGTTTTCTAAGTTTGCACAGATCTCTAGAGGACTGAAATAACAGTGAAGCTATCATCTATAATGGGGTACTAAAAGCAATTTTTTCCCAGGGGACACGCCTGAGCTGCAGTGCAATGGCAGCTATTCAGTCACTGCAGTAGAAGGTATAGTTTTATTAGTTTTAGCTTTTTTAAAGCTCTGTGTTTAGAACATGTAAGTATATATATATATATATACACTTTAAACCCACAAAATCAGATGTCTTTGGCAGTTTTTAGGATCAGTGGAATCAAGGTGTTAGCACAACAAGTAGCTGTCTTTGGTCTCTATCAGCTCTTGCATTAAAGAGCTGACTCTTTAGCTACTAAATGGTCATTATGCTCTCCAAGCAACTGGTGCATGTCTGTCTGTGTGTCTTCAGTGTACGCTGCTCACAGGGATGCCTATAGGGCTTTTTTGTCATTGCTGCTAAAAGAGACGTTTCAGAGGTGGTGAAGGATTGCACTGAGCATAAATGGTAAAGCTCTGGTCTGGATGGCAAACGGTGAAAAGAAATTCTCTACAAAGCCAGCCTCAGCTTCAATATTGACCCTAATACCTACGATAAATGTAGCCAATGAAACAACAGACAGTATAACATATGGACGTCACTACCGTATCACCATAAGTTCTGTTAGTCCTGTTTTGAAGTTTCTTGATGAGCGTTTTCGCTGTCACCATCTGTTTTCAAATCAGATATCTGTCTTGTCAATCACAAGGTGCTAGCCACAGAGCATATCCTGCATAATGGTCTTTTCTGAAACAGAAAAGAAACTTTACAAGATGGTTAAAAAAAACAAAAAAAAAAAAACAAGCAAAAGCTAATCAGTTCATGCACACTGCCACATGGTTAATGTGAGAGCAGAAATAAACAAGATTACTCGTACAAAAAGTGTTTTGGTGTTAGCTAGTTCCCCCCTCTTATGGATATAACAATAAAGAGTGTGGCCCATATGTGAGTAACACACACGTGCTAGTAGACTGCTGTTTGCTAAGTCATTAATTTGGCCCTTTCAACTGTTGGTCCTTTTTTGAGAATTTATTAATGCAGTTAGCTGTCAGATATTATTAGGAGCTGGTTTGTGTGGTGTTTAACACAGGCTTTCATTGACAATATACAATGCAAAGGGGAACAGTCATTTGCAGAGTAAATGTTTATAAGTCTTTGAGATATGCTCATTGAGCAAGTTTTGCTGTTCGATGTGATATTACACGGGAAAGAAATTCTTGCAGGAAGAGGAGGTGGTAGTGACGGTGGAGAGTCTGCATATTGAGGTTCAGTGTTGTTATGGCACTTGAAACTGTTTCTGAGTCTGTTTGTCCTTGATTTGAGGGACTGCCAGTGCCTGGCAGAGGGCAACAGGTCAAACAGGTGAGAACTAGGATGCGCGAGATCCTTTGAGGCAGCTGGAGGTAAACAAGTCCTGCAGGCACCTCTGAGCTGTGTTCATGATCTTCTGAAGCCTTCTCTCTGCTTCTGTGCAGTTCCTGTACCACACTGTGATACAATATGTCAGTACACTCTCTATGGAGGAGCCGTAAAAGGTCACAAGCAGCTTTTGGCCCAGATTGTTCTTCCTGAGTCCTCCCAGGAAGTAAAGTCGCTGCTGTGCCTTTTGGTTATCTGCTGGGGTATTCGCAGTCCAGGATAGGTCAGCAGAGATGAAGATGTTTTCAGCATCTCATCTAGGTAGACATACCACTCTGAAATGAGGTGGTATCATCTGCAAATTTGATGATGGTGTTACTGGGGTCCACTGTAGTCTTGGGTGTAGAGGCCAAATAGCAGTAGACTCAACACACAGCCTGTGGGAGAACCAGTGCTCAGTGAGTGGCGGAGAAGTGGGGAACAGGTTTCACTGTTTGAGGCTGATTTGTGAGAAAGTCCTTTATCCAGTCAAACCTAAATTGGACATCTTGCTCACTAGAATCTGCAGGATGATTGCGCTGAAGGCTGAGCTACAGTAAATAAAAAGCATCTTCACATTGCTCCCTTGGTATTCTAGGTGGATCAGCACAGTGCGGATGGAGAGTCATGGCTTTTCGGTGGATCATGATTGCTACAGATTTCAGACGGAGAGGGATGAGGGCTTGTCTCAGGGAGTAGTAGAATATACCGATATATACATGTGACAGGTAGTATTCACATGCTTTTACCTGGAAGCAGCAGGATTCCTCATGTTCACTGACCTGAACACTCCTCTACCTTGATGTTCCTGTGGGGTTAGCGTCTGGGCTCTGGAGCCCAGAGGGGGCTGAGAAGAAAAGACTGAGTTCTGTTGTGATGTCTCATATTGTCCACGGATTTTTGTTGTAAAATGTGTAGTTGGTGATATCCTGTATTCCCTGCCAGAACTGTTGCCAGTTATTTTGATCAGTGTAAAATCTTAGCATTATTTTTTATGCACAGTAAATATAAAAAGTACTAAAAATTAAAGTGGCCAAGTATATAGAGTATATACAAGGCATAAATACAGTCAATAGATCCACCTTGCTAGCTTGTAGTTTAGCACCAGATGGAAACCACAAACCTATAGTTAACATCACTCTTACTATTAGCTTGCTTATAAACATCCTTTATTAGGGCTTGTTGCTTACCACAGCAGTGGTTAGTACTTGGTCTTAGTCTAAGGAGCTTGGAAAGAAAAGCGTCTGGACTTCTTTAAGTTGCTTGAAGACGTTTCACCTCTCATCCGAGAAGCTTCTTCAGTTCTAAGAGTCAAATGGTGGAGAGTCCCAGACTTAAACCCAGTGGGAGTATCCCCCCAAAGAGGGACAAAGGACCCCCTGATGATCCTCTACCTAATCACATGAGCCAAGACGTGAAGACGGGTGTGGGTCACAATCAGCCAGGGTTTCGGGTGAGCTCATTGTGAAACCTGGCCCCACCCTATCAAGTGATTTCCTGAGGTCAGATGGCCCAGGGTGTGAGTGGGTGTTAAGGCGTCTGGGAAGGGATCTCAAAACTCCCATCTCAATACTCCCACTGGGTTTAAGTCTGGGACTCTCCACCATTTGACTCTTAGAACTGAAGAAGCTTCTCGGATGAGAGGTGACACGTCTTCAAGCAACTTAAAGAAGTCCAGATGCTTTTCTTTCCAAGCTCCTTAGACTACGATGACTTGGATGACTGAGAAACTTCATAGACATACTTGGTCTTAGATGCTAAAATAGGAAAAAAAGTTTGATTTGATGTCCTGTTTTGTTTTAATTGATTCTGATGCTACAGAGATGTAAAATGTCATGTATCTGCTTGTTTGTTTTTGACCAGATATCCAGAAAGAGTTTAAAAACAAAAATGAAAGGGTTTTTGAGTAATACTGTGACATGAGATGAAATGCTTCAGACGAGTAATAACTGAAGTGTACCAAGTCTTTTTCGACATAAGCGATTAGGCTTGTCCTTTGTTGTCAGGTAATAGGCCCAAGGCTATGAGGTTGTCCTGTCAGGGGAGTCCCATGGCTTACTCAGGGCTAACATACTTTGATGTAGTCATGTAGCCCAAAAGGCTTTAGGAGCTTTCACTAAACCTCTCATTAAGTTTATAAAGGAGCCTATAGTGTACTGTAACGTGTCAAAACTCTGAAGGATTCTCATCCGTGTCCCCTTTAATTATTCTTGATACAACTGGAAGCCACGCAGAGCACTGGGGCGGGGTGATGTGAAACATTTTGTCGCACTTTGTTTATTTTGCTCTGCGTTTTTATCATGGTATTAACTGTAGTGGGAGGAGCACATTTTCCAAAGGAGAAATACCAGCAGGGATAACGGCTCCATTGTTAAAGCGTGGGTCGAGGAGGATGATCGTGTCGCACCTCTCCGAGAGGCTTGCACCAGCTCGAGCTCAGCGCTACAGCATCTCCAAGTGATGCTTTGCAGAGGACTGGCATGAAGGCTGTGATACACCTTGAGTCATTCTCCTCCTCGCACCTCCGAGAGAAACAAATCTTTGTCGGCGAGCGCGAGCACACAGAAATAAATCTGAAGTGACTGCGTGATAGAACCCCAGTGACAGCCTGTGAAACAAAGACTGCGAGACTGAGGGGGTATTTCGCTTGTGACTGGTCGCTTTTATTATTTATAAATGAATTCAGACCATCATTTGGTGTTTATCCTTTAGAGCTGAACCTTTAATAGGCATATCATTAATGCAGCCTGAGGGCCAGCTCATGATTTATGCACATGGTGCAGAGATTGAGCTTTCTGTTGCAGTCGCTGCAGCAGTGTTCATTGTCCTCATGCAGGTAATGTAAGGAGTTTGAAACTCCAGCTACGCTAAACACAGTTCAGTCAGAGACTCTTAAAATCACTTACAAGGACCATAATGAGCATTAATAGAAAGTAGTTGTACAGTTGGAACAATATCCTCAGTAATAAACACATAAACAGGTGTTTAAACCTGAGCTTGATCAACAATAACAAAAATATAGCACATAAACAGGATGTTGTGGCTTTGGATAGAGCAGAGTGAGAAGTGTGTACACCTGCTTAGAAACGATTTGCTGATGTGAATAAGGCAATTATTGTGAGGCCTGAATGCAGCAGCTGATGCCAATCAGTTTCTTTGTTTCTCAGGTCTCGTCAGTGGCAGAGATGGTTTAGCCAATCTGGACTATTTTCAGCAGTTATCCCCTCCTGTTCAATTATTGTTAGATTTTGAAAAATAGCATTAACATTTGTTATCTCTCTAAACAAATGCATGCATGTCTGCTCTTTATCTGTTCTGCAGCATTGAGGTTGTAGACATTTCACACGACAGCTACCGATTGCCTGCATGTGAGGCATTTAGGGAACCCTGGTAAATTGTAGTGATTACACTCACCCCCCAAAAATACATTTTGAGCAAGGGGGAAATGCTGCAGAGAAATTTGGGTGTAGCTCCAAAAAGTTAGAGTTCACCTCACACTACTTAGGTCAACCTGGTTATCTTGTGGCAGGCTAGTTAATTGCTAGTTTATATTTCATTATTTAGCAACTTCCTTTGTTAGCTTTACCTTTCAGGCTCACTTCATCTGTTTTATATTAATTAGCAAAGACTAATCCTTTAAGTTGTTGTGTCCTTAAAGATCTGTCATTTCAAAGAAGTACTTTTACATGTCTCTTAGTGCTCACAGCAGCTGTTTGGCTGTATGGCTGTATGGTTGTGCATTTGGTACCACTGTCATCTCACAGCGAGAAAATCCTGGGTTTGAATCCATCAGCTAGCTGGGGCCTGTCTGTGTGCACGTTATCCCCAGGCCTGCGTGGGTTCCCTCCGGCATCCTCACACAGTCCAGCAACTAGTGTGTTAGGTTAATTAGTGATTCCAGTTGGCTGTTGGTTTAAACAAATCCCTCTGTGTTAGCCTTTCAAAAGCCTGGCCCAGGGTATGCCCACCTCTCGTCCCACGACAACTGGGATCGCCTCCAGTCCAACCACAGCCCTGAATTGCATAACTGCAAGGATGTGAACATTGAAATTGTAGCTACAGAAAATAATTCAGGTTGCTCTTCCCTAAACATAAAAATAAGTGGTTACAATAATTATCTCTTATCATAACCATCATTATTATAAAAATTTGCTTATGTAATGATATGTTAATTAGCCACATGGAACCCACTTAAAGCATGATAGATAGTTAAAAGAAGATCATTCAAGTAAAGGATAATATGAAAACACATTGGAATTAGACATGGATGACATAGCCTCAAAATTATATCTCGATATTTCAAGCAAACCTGCAATAACTATACCTGGGATGTAGAGCTGGGCGATAGAACGATAACGATATGTATTGCGAAATAACTTTTTCTCGATAGAAAAATTAAACTATTGCGATAGGCCTCATCTCTCTTGTCCTCTTAAAAAAAAAAAAAAAAAAAGAACAGCCAATCCAAATTAAGTAGCGCAGAGCCGAACCAATCACAGCCGCAGCGTCACGTCACGTGACTTGTCACGTGCAGCACAAGTGCCAAGGCGCACATGTGTATTTGTTTGGGAAGCAGCTAGCCGGGCTGCCCAGGTAATGAAGGAAATGAGTGTGCCGACTAGAGAAAAATCAACCGAGAGCGTGACCGAAGGTTACCGAAGAAAAACCCGATGATGGTTCCAACGGAAGGGCCATAGAAGTTCCGTAGTGTGAAGGTATTTCGGCTATTTCAAGTCTGACAAAAAACAGAGTAGCGTGCACTGTAAATTGTGCCGAAAGCAAGTCTGGAAAGACAATAAACCGGTGCATGCTCAATCTCTGACTGAAAGCGCTAATTCGTCATTCGGCTTTTGTCAGACTAAAGTAACTGTTAAAACTGTTTGAAAAGCTAAGCTATACAACAAGGAGAGATTGAAAATTTCCTTTTAGTTCTCAGTTTATTTGATATTGACAAAAGTTAGTCAATTTTGTCTGTTCTTCTGTAAAACAAACTAAGATTTATTTTTAGAATTAATATTTTGTTTCTAAGTGGAATTGACAATTTAGTAGTTTGTTTTGTTTGTTCTATTTTGAAACTTAAACGCTTTAGCGGCTGCCTTTTGTGTAGTTTGCAATATTTGCCTTTATTTATCTGAAAAAGTCTCATTTTCCTTAAGTACATCTACCCTGTTGAACTTATTATGGGAAATAAATAGTAAAATCAAGACAAGCTGCTGATTATTTCACATTTTACTTGTGAGCAACGGCACATTTAAATCTTACAAATATAGTTATTTGGCTTATATCGTGATATGTATCGTTATCGCCTGAAATGAAAAAAACATATCGTGATATGAAAAAATCTTATATCGCCCAGCTCTAGTTTGCAATATTTGCCTTTATTTATCTGAAACTGAAGTCTCATGTTCCTTAAGTACATCTACCCTGTTGAACTTATTATGGGAAATAAATATTTAAATTAAAACAAGCTGCAGATTATTTCACATTTTACTTGTGAGCAACGGCACATTTAAATCTTACAAATGTAGTTATTTGGCTTATATCGTGATATATATCGTTATCGCCAGAAATGAAAAAAACATATCGTGAAATGAAAAAATCTTATATCGCCCAGCTCTACTGGGATGTTATCTTCTCCTTTTTAGCCTGGTTATACTTGATGATGTATTTTTTGCCTCAAGTGGTGAAACAGGTTTGTTGTTTCCACCTTTAACGGCAAGTTTTCTTGCGTATATAAGTACTTGTTGGAGGTTGTTAAAGCAGCTCTATTTTCAGATACTAAATTGTCATACAAGGCTGACACGTGGCTCTTGCAGCTCTCTCAGACATGCCCGAGCTTGTGTGCACTATGGAATGTAAACACTTGGTGTTGCTATAGCAATAATATCACAGGAGGGGCCGTGCTAACACCTGCTGCTCTCTGGCAGCAGCACCATGCCCTCCCTTGTTTTAAATGCACTTTAGAACAACACGCAGCAACACTACACATGAGCGGGAGGAGGGAGGTATGGGGTCTTCACACACCCCCGTTCTCTACTAGCCATCGGGGCGGGGGACTGGGAGGTGGTGTTGGCTGTCCGATTGGCCTCCCTGCTGCTGCGGAGCCTGGGGCAGTCTGCTTGCCTCCACCCCGGGGGAAAGGGTCACTTCTCTTGGGTCTGGGTGCCGTTTCCCCCTCTGGGGGTGAGGGTACCTGGACCCGGGATATAGAGTATGTTTGGGGAGTATGATTGTGTGTACATGTCCATGTATGTCTATCCCTACGTTGGGTGAGTGCTGAGTGTTTGTATATGTGTGCATGAGGGTGGGAAAGCATGTTTGTGTCTGTGTGTGCCTGTTTGTCTGTGTCTATATGTCAGGTCTTAGACTCCACCTCCCTGGGAACTCCCAGGCCCTCCAAAGTGTGGAGGCCTATCTCCCCTCACCACACTCCGTGCCGGTAACTGATGCCCTCAGGGGTTGGTGCATTGGTGGTTCTTGGTGTCCGGGGCTGGGCGCTCAGGTATGCACCAGCTCACTCCCGGTGCCTGTCGCTCGGTCAGGCCTCTTCCGGGGCAAAGGGGGCCCTCGGGCCTCCGGCCTCGGGGCCTGCGACTTGGTTCACTCTGGCACAGCTGGCTGCCGGCAGTGCCGGCGGGCACGCCGGTGCAGCCCCCTCTGGCTTCTACTCCGTGGCTACTGGGTGACCCCTCGTCTGGGGATCTCCTCAGCCCTTCCCAGGAGGGTGGCACGGATGCCCCTCCGGTGGTACTCCTTTGGCTCTCGCACTCTGGGGCCTCTGGATGTCTGGAGCCTGGATCTCCTCCATGCCTGCTTCATGCCCTGGGGGACGGGGCTATGGCCCTCCACACCCTCTAGCAGACCGTTACATGGGGAAACCTTTTGTATACAAGCGCGCTGATCCACACAGGTTTGCACACGGGTGTTCACTGTTCGTAGACATAAACTACACCTTTCTTAGCCGCTACTTCAAAGCACATTGTGCGCTGTCTGTCCTGCGTGCTGCACAACAACATTCAATATTTAGTATTTACTGCTGTTCACACTTAGCTAGATTAACGTGATGGTGTTGTGTTTAGTATGTTGCTTTGTTTTGGTTTTTTTTTGCTTGTTTTCTCTTCTTTTTCTCTCAACAGGTGATCCAGGAGATTTTTTTTTCTCTCTTTGTCTTTGTAAGTGCCCTTTCTCACTGTCCCTTTTCCCTTCTGTTTTTCTTTTCCTTCCTCTCTTTCTTTCTCCCTTTCCTATCCCCCAGTCATGTCTGTCCCATCTGTAACAACTGAAAATAAAATAAATAATAACAACAAAGTTTGATCAAATGGACCAATACGGCAATGCCATGATGATCCATTTGGCAAAATAAATCCATTTGGTATCCTTGTTGGTCTTCAGACAACAATTCTGACGGCTAAAGAACCAAATGGGACAGACAAAAAAAATAAACAAAAAATAATATCACGATATGACAGTTTTATGTCACGTAACAATTTATACTGAAAATGTGTTTAAAACTAAAAATAATTGTTTTATTTATTAGGAAAATAACAGTTGAATTCATGGTTTTATATCCAAATTTGAGCACAGTGGTCAGAAATGAATCAAGGATAACATTCAGCCACTAATGCATTTTATTTTTTATTCAGGAATTTAATTAAATAAATTTAATTTGACGTTTTTATCAAAAAATGATGTTCTGCTTTCATATTTTTTTCTTTTCGTGTAAAATATGAATTTGAAAATTCATGGATAACAACATAATATTCAAAATATCCCGTTTTGCTCAAAGAACTTGAACATACTGGCTGGTTAAGCATTACAGAAACATAACAAATGATTTTAGTAATTACCAATACTGTTAATTTTGGGATAGCTGTGTCCAAAACCTTACATTGAATGGTGGTCTAATAGATTTCTTAAGCACTATACGTTATCAATCCTGCGATTAAAAACAACCCCTTCTAATCAAAGCTCAAAATTGACACCTCCCGGTTGCTTTTCTCTCTAGTCTGCAGATTACTTCAGTATTAAAACCTGTTATTACCTCTTCTGCTGAGAAACACTTTCACTCCCTCTATCTGCCCTGTTCTCACCCACCCTCACACCTCTGTGTGTCCTGATAGATTTCTTATTCTTTATTATTACTTTTCTATATCTTTATATCTATCTCTATCTTCTCTTTGAATTGGACTCTTTTCACCTTTGACATCTTGCTTGATGTGCAGAATCCCCGTGGGAGGGTAGACCACGTTTCACTTTTAAACAAACCCTGACTTCAGATTACCACCCCAATGCAAACAGCAATGAATAAAGAGTCATTTATGCCTAATACCATAACTTTCAGTCTTTGACCTTGTTGTACAGGACCACAAAATGAAGCCCTCCCTCTTACACTCAAATAGGTCATAGGTTTATAGATTGTTGACTGGACTTATTTTGCGTCTTGTTTGACTGTCTGAAAGCTTCTGTGGGTTTAACAATGAGATTGTTACTGTTTCCCAGCAAAAAACCCTTTAAAAAGTAGCTTTTCATTAAATCTCTCCATTTGAATTACTCAATAAAGAATTACAAAACTGCCAGTAAAGGGTATATTTGTGGTCCCATCGCACCAGTAAAAATGTTGGTTGTAACTTGAATTGATTTTTAGTTTTTTACTGATATTTGTACGTTATTATGTACTGTAAATATGGAATAACTGAACTTATTAGAACTTATTATATTTGACTAAGTAAACTGTAAATACAATGCCTGGCCAAAAGAAAAGTCACCAACTCGAAGAATTTAATTTATAAAAATTGAGCGACTCTCTCATGACTGTGACAAGATCAGACAGACAGAAATAAATGTTGTGACGCTGCATAAGCTTGTGGAAATGATGCCTCGCTAAATTAAAATTGGCCTTGTTCTGCCAGAGGTTTCTTCCTGTTAAAAAGGAGTTTTTCCTTCCCACTGTCACCAAGTGATTGATCATTGTCTGACTTTTGGGGTTTTCTCTCTGTTTATTGTAGTCTCTAGGCCTTACAGTATAAAGTGCCTTGAAGTGACTGTTGAATTGAAATATATATTTATAATATAAATGGTAAATGGACTGGACTTGGTATAGTGCCATTCTACTCAAGGTATGTAGAAGAGCATTTCTGAACCCACAATACGTCAAACCTTGAAGCAGATGGGACACAACAGCAGGCAACCGCACTGTGCCTGAGCTATCAGTGACTATAACTATCAATATCAGTAATATAGTTGTGAAAACTAACCCTTCTGGAAGTACATTTAGGCTTGGAGCCTTTGCATTTAACTCAACTGTTTAATGAACTGTCTAAATGCACAATAATAAGATGAATTTAACCACATTTGCATATTGGCAGTTTTTTTTTTTTTTTAAATTTCTACATTATTAACTTTATTAGGAATTAATTGCTGTTTAGGATGTGTGATCTGTCTATATGTCTCGCTACCCTTTGTGAGGGTAAAACCAAAGATTTTGTGAAAGTATGACTGTAAATATGATTGTTGTATTGTAAATACCGTACACAAGCTTACTGTGCTGCTTGATGCTGAGTAGTGCACTCTCTCAGCGATATTTTGCCACTGCACTGCGTGGCTGCTCTGTGGGATCATTATTATGGAGCCATTCTGAATATGCTCGAATCCCAAAATAGTACTGAAATACAATTGTAGCTTTGAGGTTTTTGCAGATGTGATCAGTGCAGTTACGAGAACGTAAGCTATCATAAAGCGTTCCCTCACATTTCTAGTGCTTCTACTCAGTTTTAAAGGACAGCTTGTAAAGCTGATCTGTGTTTGGCCACACAGCCTTTCAGTTGGCAGTTAAAGGTTGCAAAATGTTTGAGGCAGATGGGATAGCTGATCTGATGGGACCGATGGCTTTTTGTTGTTACTGATGGTCACTGAAGTGGAGTTGATGAGTTAAAAAAAGAGCATAGCATAAAAGTGATTGAGACGAGATGGTGAAATTATTCATCATCTGAACTGCTACCACCTACTTTAAAGCAAACAAATAAAATTTTATATCTTTACTCTGTTTGATGTCATATAGCGACTGTGTTTCTTCAATGATGTCCATTTATTGAGGCCTGAATATGCTTTCTGTGCATATGAAGTAAAGTAAATCATACATCATCTTCCTAATAGTTTCTATTTTGTATTTCTAATGTCTGCTATTCAATAGTCCACAATAAAGAAAATTAAATGCATTTCTTTTCAATATTTCAGCTGAGCTCCACTGACAGGATGTGACATGTGGCTAAAAGCAGCTTCGCTTCCTTCCTTTTCCTGCCTGTTTAAATACCTCACTGAGTAATTTTAAGCAGATGGGAATGCCTGCTCACTGCAGTGCAGTGACTGTGTCTGTGAAATCCTCCTCCTTTAATAAATGGGGACGCGTTGCCAGTACACTCCCTGATCCAGCCTTACCAGACGTCTAATAACAGTCTGTGCGACTTCTGGGGATTTCCAGTGTATGAGCCCACTGTGAAGAATGGTCTGCATCTGGGATTTGTGATTGTGCTTCCAGTGCCTGCTGCTTCACTCATTAATAGCTGTTGTAGAAGCTTCTGAGAGATAGGAGATCTCTGAGAGTTGGTTCCAGTTCAAGTGCCAGTGTTGGTTTTTACTCTCACTTGTTAGTTAGATTTAGGAGCTAAAAACTACTTGGCAAGGTTTAGGAAAACATTGTGGTTTGGGTTAAAATGTGCCTCTTCACAACATTAACCCTTCGTGTTGCTGGCAAGTGTTTAAATATAACTCCTTTACAACCATCGGTGTGTGACGATGCATAAACGACTGTGTTATGGCACCAGTCCCAGAGGACACATTGTCAAATCTGTGAGACCCCACTGCCTTTGACAGACTGGAAATACGTGACTCCTGGGAATGAGAACAGGCTGGTTTGGTGGGAACTACCTGGTAAAACAATCCCTGCTTCAAGCATGAGCTTTCTATGGCTTTGAAACACTACTCTACAGTCATTGTAAAATGGTTCTTGCCTTATAGCAGAAAGTAGCTTGTGCTATGTTGAAAATGCAGATAATACACTACCCAGTATTTAAACTGATACCATTAATAAAGTCCACATGTAATGATGCTAGTTTGATTTTCTTGTCAATAGGGAAACATTTCCTAAAAAATACCCTTGGGTGTGATTTATGGAGATTCCTCAGGATCGTTACTAAAAGTACCCATGTGAGTACACGCTAAAGCCAAAAACACCAACACACAATATACAGTATTATATTTATAAATCACAGTCTGCCTGGAAATGTTCACCTTTGGATGAGCAAAACTCCTAATAAAGATATGCTCTGTAATGATTGGGATTGGAACTATGACTGGTTTATTTCTAGACTGCAAATTTACAGATTGGTAATGATTTGGCAAGTGTGACCGAAAAAGGCATCGCCCACCGCCGTGTCTCCAGTGGGCTTTGTGTGGCTGAGGGGAGTGGTGTTCAGTGCAGCAGCAAATGGGATGCAGCAGTCTGATACAGATCCATTTAAACAGTCTTAAATTGAAAAAGCTGGGAATAATTCTTTTATATGTAAGGAAGCATCGGGCTTAGGCCTCAGTCACAGGGGTCTAGAGACCCTGGTTATCTCTGGTTGCTAGGGAAAAATGTATTCCTGACTGGTTGACGAGTGGCTACTGGAAGTTGCTGGCAGTTGTAAATTGATCACAGAGAGGGATCAAAAAAAACTTTTGATTGCTTTGCTTGCTCGTAGGTTGTTGTGTTTGCCTGTGATTTGCATGGAAGATGCCAACTTGTCTGCAAATACTCACTGACTAACCACATAGCGATAGTAAAACTTAGCAAAATAAGAAGTGATTGCTGTCAAAGTAAAGAGTGTGCCATACTGGTGAAACGGACATGTTTTAAAACAGGGGTGGGCAACTCCAGGCCTCAAGGGCCAGTGTCCTGCAGGCTTTAGATATCACCCTGGGTCAACACACCTGAATCAAGTAATTAGCTCATTACCAGGTCTCTGGAGAACTTCAAGACATGTTGAGGAGGTAATTTAGCAATTTGAATCAGCTGTGTTGGATCAAGGATACGTCTAAAACCTGCAGGAAACTGGCCCTCGAGGCCTGGCGTTCCCTCGCCCATGTTTTAAAAGGTGCACCTTTGACTTTGATTGCAAACGGTCTCTGTTTCTGGTTTTCTGTCGCACTTTTTCAAGTTGCTGAGTTGCGTGCATATTTGTGCGTGCTTGTGGCAGTCTGCAGTCGTGAGGAGGTTTTTAGTACAACACTGCATACCTCTTTGTGAGGAGCTTCACCTAGCAACAGAAAGCAGCAAATCAAAGAGTGGAAGTTAACCGGTGGTTACTAGGGGATCCCTGGCCTGACTTTAGCAACCACAGTGACTGTTGGCAACCTTCAGCAACTACTCACCAACTGCTCAGGGAATATTAATTTTTTCCTAGCAACTGGTGGTTGCTAGGCTCTATGTGACTGAAGTCTTAAGCACTGTTTTTTTAAAACAAGTTTTATAAAATAAAATGTAGCAAACAAATACATCCAAGAACATGAGTTTACTGAATTTGTTATTAAGACAATGAATCACAGCAGGACTTGACTCTAAATGAGACCTTGCTACAGATGTTATTTAGTAGCTGTGTAGGCTCAGAGTGAAGAGCTCAGTATTTTTTTGTCAGTGCACTGGTGTCTAAGACTTACAGAACACTGAGCTTTACAGTAATTAGAGAAGCTGATTCAGGGAAACCAGAAAAGGATGGTGTGCTGAATTTTTATTTCATCAGGGGCTTCAAGTTCTGGGTAATTGGATAAAAAAACTAATTCAGTGTTCTTGCAGTGACCCACACAGCTCTGCATCTGAATAGCAAATGGGAAAAAGTAATCAAAAAATAATTTTGAATATCTTAAGTTAACTTCAGTTTCTGAATGCAACTGTGTTTGTTTTGTTTTGGGGTTTTTTACCCAGAAATGCATCCAAGGAAAAGTTTTACTATGCATTTACATGTTCTAGTCTTGTCTTCATTATCTATGAGGGCTGTTACTCTGAAAAAAGATATCAGGGTTTTTTTTTTCTTTACTACTGTGGGTTACCAGATCCCTTTGTAAAGGATTTAGCCTTATCCAGTCTGACCTCTTAGACTAAGACTGGAAAATGACCTTGGCACTAATAAGCACTCTCACTAATGGATCCATTTCCAATTCCCCACCATTCCCGAGTACAAGTGCAAGAGCTTGCTTTTTAATCCTTGGTGAAGTAAAGGTTTCATGTTTCTTGACCACTAAACTCATGGATTATGATTCCAGCTGAGAGAGACAGGCTTTGATTTCTTCAGTGTTCAGACAGCTGGAGTAGTAAATATTGAGAGGCCTGCAGTGAGGACATTAGGAAAACTGTTCTCTAATATTGTAATAAAGATTAGGTAAATGTAACAATAACCAGGATTTGCAACCCCAATTCCAGAGAAGTTGGGTAAAATATAAATAAAAACAGAATGTAATGTTTTGCAGATCTCATAACCCCATATTTTATTCACATTAGGACATTAAAAAAATGAAGAGAAACGGCCATATTTACCACTGTGTGACATCTGTCTGTAAACATCTTGGAACTGAAGAAAGCCAGTTTCGGGGGGCCTCCAGGAGAGGAATATTGTCCTGCTCTTGTCTGATAGAGGAATCTAGCTGCTCAACAGTCCTGGGTCTTCTTTGTGGTATTTTCTTTAAATTTTAAGATTCTCCAAATGTTTTCTGCTTTCAGTGAAAGGTCTGGACTGCCAGCAGGCCAGTTCAGCACCCGGGCTCTTCTATTATAAAGTCATGCTGTTGTAATAGATGCAGTATGTAGTTTAACATCTTCTCTCTAAAATATACAAGGCCTTCCCTGAAAGTGATGTTGTCTGGATGGGAGTGTATGTTGCTATAAAACCTATATATACCTTAAAGCACTGATGGCACCTTTCCAGATGCCAATTTCATAAACACCGATGCTCCCCATATCTCCAGAGATGCTTTTGAACTGAGCACTGTTAACTAGCCGGATGATCTCTGTCTTCTTTGGTCTGGAGGACACAGCGTCCATGTTTTCCCAAAAAATTTTGAAGTTTTGAATTGTCTGACCACAGAAAACATTTCCACTTTGCCTCAGTCTGCTTTAAACTAGCTTTGGTCTGCAGAAGATAAATCATGTTCACACATAGCTGCTTCTTTGCTTTTGCCTGCATTTGTGAGTGGCACAGTGAACTGTGTTCATAGATGGTGGTTTCTGGAAGTCTTGCTCATCCCATGCAGTGATTTCCATGACAGAATCATGCATATTGTTAATGCAGTGCCACTTGAGGGCCCAAAGATCACAGACATCCAATATTTGATTTTCAAGCCTGCTTTGCTCACAGAGATTTCTCCAGATTCTCTCAGTCTGTTGTTTGTATTATGTACTGTAGATGATGAGATATTAAAATTCTTCTTCTTCTTGTAGACATAGTATTTTACATCTCGGCCCACCTCTGCTGCTGAGAAAAGATGCTCTGTCATGTTACTAACCTGTTGCCAGTTAACCTAATTACTTGCAAAATCTTCTTCCAGCGGTTTCTTTTTAGCATCACCTACTATGTTGCCCCATCCCTGTCTTCCTAGAGATGTGTTGCTATCATCAAATTCAAAATGAGCCAGTATTTTTCATGTCTCAGGAAAATGTCTCAGTTTAAACAACTGATTTGTATTCACTTCTCTATTGTGAATAAAATATGTTTGTTTGTTTTTTCAAATGGGAGTTTTATGTGGCCCTGTTGCAGGGAAAAGCTGTGTAGTGTTGCTGGAAAAGGCACATTGTTTTTTTTCCCTTGTGTATTTTGGCAGGTGGTTTAGTTTTAGCTTTGTCCTCTGCTTCTTGGCATCTATTTAGTTGACTTGATTTTTGCCTTTGAGTGACTTTATCTCAGTATATGTTAGAATTATACTTGTATGAAACCAACAAACTTTAACTTGTATTTTCGCCCTCTCTTTAGGACCTTAGGAAAGGCAACCATGGCAGATGAAGTGAGACGACCAGCTGAATGTTGCCACCCAGTGCGGTCATGTGACTGACCTGGCTCTTCTCTCCTGCTGATGTCCGGTAGTTGCCCTGTTCTCACCATGAGAGGATCCGCCAGGTGCTCGAGCTCAGTGCCCTCAGACTGGCGCTACCGTTGTGCTGCGTGAGCGCCCCCCCCTCCTCCGGCAGTTACTGCACGGAATGGCATCTTTGGACCTGCCATACCGCTGTCCTCGCTGCGGGGAGCACAAGCGCTTCCGAAGCCTGTCGTCGTTGCGTGCCCACCTGGAGTACAACCACACGTACGAGACCCTTTACGTCCTCTCCAAATCCAACAGTGTATGTGACGCTGCTGCTCTGCTACCCCTAGTGGCCGAGGGAGCTCTGCTCGCACCCGCCAATAATAACGACCCTTTTGAGCCACTTCGGCCTTCAGCTTTAAAGGAGCGGCGCTTTCCTTGCCGTGAGCTTCCTTGTGCAGACGACCTGAGTTTGACCCCAGCTAACTCCAACACTGCAGCCCGGTATATTCCTAATGTGGAGTTTCCCCTGGGGGAGATTTTTATGAAAAAAGCCATGACATCCACAGATCCAGGTCCCCATGGAAACCCCAGCACAGCTGTAGCGGTGGCAGCTAATGTAGCAGCCAGTGCAGTCGAAGCAGCGTATGAGGAAGGCCTGGCCAGGCTGAAGGCGCGGGCGTTTGAACGGCTGGAGCTGGATGAAAGGCTGGAGAAGCTGTCTGAAGAGGTAAATACACTAAGCCAACAAAATCAGAATAAACTTTATCAGGAAATTGTGTCCATAAACAGTCCTGTGCAACAACTCACCTCTCATTTCTCTATATTTTGCTTCCAAGGAGCCAGACTTTCTTGGAATTATTTAAGTAGCCCTTGGACATTGGCTGCTTTTTCACTAATTTTTAGTCCACTTCTTCACATTTCCTTCTTTCTTCATGATTCCTCTTACCTTGATGAGATTGAGCATCCCCACAGCATTATACTCCCACCACCGTGCTTCACTGAGGGGACAGTGTTCTTTGGGTTGCACGCCTCTCCCTTCTTTCTCCAAACATAAGCAGCATCTCCCCGGCCAAAGAGCTGTAGTTTCTTTTCTTCTGACCAGAGGATGCACTTCCAATATGCATAAGTAGTATGTAATTAGTATATTTCTGTGTGGCTTGAAAGTGTCTCTTCTGCAGAAGTGAAGTTTTTCTTGGTCTGCAACCTCACAGTCCATTCCTGTGCAGGGTTCTAGTGATTGCCTTCTTTGAGACTATAATTCCTGACTTGGCTAAGTCATTCACTAGTGTCATGGAAGTTGATCTGGGGTCTTTAGACACTGTATTTTTTTTTAACCAGTCTTCAAAATCTTTCACTTTCTACCTCTGCAATGCTTGTTCTGTACTGTATAACTCTTGATGATAATTCTCACTCCAATTATTGACATTTTGATACACTGTGATGACTTTGTATATCCATCTCTTGCTTTGTGAGAATCAACAAGTCTTTTTCTCCAGTCTAAACTGACTTCTTTTGTTTTTGGCATGCTTTTTCATGATTTTGTTCTCTGATCTGATTTTCTAAAGAAAACTAGTATGCTTAGAAATTCTCTGTTAAAAAAAACATTTTAAATTTTACACAGGGGGGTAAAAACTTTCTCCTCAACTGTAGGTGGAGCAGAAAATAGCGGCCCGTGTAGGCCGTCTTCAGGCGGAGCTGGAGAGGAAGAGCTCAGAGTTGGAGCGGGCCAAGCAGGAGAGTGAACGGCTGAGCCAGGAGAAACAAGACCTGGAGGACAAGGCCTCGGAGCTTTCTCGGCAGGTGGACGTCTCCGTGGAGATGCTAGCCAATCTCAAGCAGGACCTGGTGAACAAGGAGGCAGAGCTGAACCACAAACAGCAGTAAGTGAAATATACTGGTTCTCTGCTGTTTGACACATTCCAGTTTTATAACACATCTGAATGGGTTGGTGTATACAGAAGTGTAATTAAGTGCACTTAAACATCCTGCTAAGTACAAACAGCAGTCCAACCAAAAATTTGGAAAAAAAACATTTTAAAGTGTGTGGAGGTGCTAAAGCCAAAAACAGGTCACATAAGAATATATATGTTAAAAGACATCTGCACACAATAGCACAGCTTTTACCTGCTTACATACTTATTTATTGATCTCCCTCATCGACTTCACTGCTAGATGGTCTGATCCAGGACAGAAGAGAGCTGCTGCCCTGCTGTAGTTATCTTTATTTCTATTTTCTTAACCCGTCCTTTCTTGCTGTTGTGCTACATATTGAATAAATATTACACATCATAATTAAGGATTAGATATGTATTAAAATAATATTTAAGGCAAAGGCTCTTGGAGCTAACTAAGTGTGCAAAGTAGTTGAGAAATAATTATACAAGCTACTTTTTCCCTCTGTAGCAGGTCTCACACACACACACACACACACACACACACACACACACACACACACACACACACACACACACACACACACACACACACACACACACACACACACACAAACAAGATGCTGATACTTATGTCCCACGGACTCGCACACAAACTTTGACCTCCACTCAAGCAGTAAGTTCTTCTTCGTGGAGCTCCCACAGCTCCAGATTTGCACGCACACTGCTACTGTACTTTGTTTTTATCCAACACTGAATCCATAATTTTTGACTGCACCTATAACCAATAAATACGATGACAAATCTGTAAGATTAACATCAGTTCCATACAAGTTGATATGAATGACTCTAGATGGATATGCCGAGCAGGTGTTTCTGACATCTGAATATTTGCTGGCCAAACGCTATCATAACCTTGCTTTGGCAGGGTAATGGCAGGTCAGAGACATCATGCTGTTCCTCAGGGCGCTCTGATGGCATGCAGGCATATGGCTGACAGCAAAAATCAAAAGAGGATATGTGGCTTGTGTGATCTAGCAGAATTATAAAAATATAATTGTTGGCCTTCATATGCTTCTAATTTGAAATTAATGTCATACAAAATTGTGAAATAGATGACAGAAAAAAAGTAACCTGCAAAAAGGGCATTTATCAAGTAAGAAGTTAAAAGGACAGGTGCCTGAGCACCACATGGGGTCTATATGGGCACGTGCCTCATCTGTTCCTTGAAGCTCTGCATAAGGAACAAAAAAAGTGGGTGTTGAAGTACCTGCAGGAGTCCTTGGAAAAACATTTTCCCGTGATTCCACGATTGCATTTTACTACCTGTCAGCAATTTCTGCAGTACTGTACTGCAGCTGTCTTCCCTCCAGCTAAACGCATAAGGAAAGGTTGCTTTAATATGAAGTCTCCTTGTTTGTGTGCTGCATTTTGGATGAAGATCTGGTGTTTAGTTTAACCTCCCATCAGTGTCAGAGTATTAGCTTAATTTCTGAAATTGTCTGAGGCGCTCTGATTAGTTCATGCTGAGTTGGAAAGTGTCATTGGACTGCACACGGCAGCACATTATCACCCTCTTCCCTCCTCTCCTTCACCTCTCCCTCTCTGTTGATAGTGTAATTTGCCATCATACCCCCCCACCAGATGTGTTCTGCATCTGTCCCACTGTCAATGCGATTTACCAGTGTCCTCCAGGGCTGGTCAGTTGCTCATGTTGAATGGAGGGCTGGATGGGAGCAGCTGGATTGGCAGTAGAGATTACAGCATCCTGCCAGTCCCTCAATAAAGCTGCCATGCTGTTTCTTGAACTAGTTAAAGTACGGCTGCTGTAAATAGACTAAGTTCTTGGATGCCAATCACAGCTTTATGAAGATAGATGAGGATGATTTGGAGCTCTTCCGCAGCATGGCTCAAAGCGTGAGTAAGATCAGGCTTTAATTTTCAGATTTTTAGAGCTTTTATTGAAATGAGTCCCAGGATGAATTATTGTGCGCTCCAAACATTTGTGCTGTTTTTAGTTTGACACACTAGAAGCTGTCAAACTAAAATTTTTTATAGGATGCATGCCATCTAGTTTCCTTTTTAATATTTGCAAATGTTAACAAAGGAAGATTGGATGCATTAGAAAGGAAAAAGGCTCTGCAAACAGAGTAAGTACATAAGAATGTAGTTGAAATATTGCTTGGATTCTTTGATCTACAGTGTTTTTTAAAAACTGTAGTTTCTGTCCACTTGATTTAGATCAGTTTGTGGCACTAGCAACTACAAAAACAACCTCTTCACTTTAAGCAGTGAAAATAAAAATGTAATTTTACTGACTGCTTTACTTTGAACACTGAAGTACCACTAATGGAACTAAAGCAGAACCATAAGCTCTATTGAAAAAAAAAATTAAATGTTGGCTTTAATGAAAAAGTTTTCTTTTTTAAATACAGGCAGAACATTTTTTTTTCAGTGGTCACTAAAATTCAACCTTGCAAAAGTCACCGGATAGATCTCAGATTTTCGAACCTGTCCACCTCATGAACTGTTTGCCCTCCCTCGTTGCTGCTTTCAGCTACATTTATTCACTTCAACTACTCATTATTTATTAATCTGTTGAATTCTTTTAAAGATAATTTCAAAGAAATCTTTGATCTTTAAAATGTCAGTACTGACAGTTTCCCTGTGTCCAAGATAATGCCTTCAGCATACTTAATTTGTCCGCTGAAGATATCCACCACACCGAAACCTCACACCTGTTAAAATCGCCTTGTTTGGCTTTCATTTTGCAGTGCTCTAGTGCTAAATGCAAACATCGTAGGTTTTTGACTAGCAGAAGTGTTTTCATTCTCACTCAGCTTGAAAAAAGAAAAGCCGTTCATACTTTTCGTTAGTCTTATTACCCAAACGGCTTTGTTTTCAGATGTGGCTGATCTTGAGCGTGAGTGTTTCATCTGGTTTAATGTACAAAAAACCCCCACACAAGATGTCCTGTTCTTTTACTCACTTCTGCTCGTCTATTGTAAAGGTTACAGTAGCTGTGGTCACGTATCTCAAACCTGGCAACATCAGACAGGGAAGGTCATGCTGTGGGCTTAAAATCCTTGCCTGGGCTGTGTGAATACCTCCTACTTATGTCAGCAGCTTAGCCTCTCCCTCTTTCTCACACTCACACACAATTCTTGTGCCTTTCTGCCTCTCAGAGGAGAAGCTGGCAGCGAAACAGTAAGCTCATTCAGAGTCTAAAATACAGAGCAGGTCTGAGGTGGAAAAAGAGCATCACAGTCTGTGAATGTTCAGCAGGGTGGATGTGAAAGCCGTAGTCAACAGATACAAAGCGACTTATTGGCTCACGTACGTCTCCCCAACAGCCTATTAGATGATTTTTAGTTTAATTCTAAAAGAATCCAGCGACTTTAAAGGCTCTGTGAAAGCCCTTTAAGGAGATGTGTGAGATCGTGCTTTTACATCAGCTGTGTCAAATGCTGAAAAATGCGAGTCACCTAACCGAAGGTTGCTAAGCGACCAGAAGAAACTCCTACGAGCCTTCTTTTGCTTCTAGCAGTGCCATGCATAAAAATATGACAGTGACCTTGATAATTCCTCCTGCACTTAATATCCCTGTAATTAGAAAAAAAAGTGCGCAGAACGCCTCAGGTGCAGTTGTTCCTTTCAGCTTAGACTTTGTTACTCAGCATGCGGAATAATTCATTCACAAACAATACGAGCGAAAAAAAACCCGCCGCATGCTAGCCTGTAGCGGTCAGAGCTGAATGAAGCGTGCCTGTTAAGTGGTTTAATAGCAGCTGGAATAAACGAGAGCAGCTGTAATCAGCAGAAACTGGAGCCCGAGGAGAAATGAAAAATGATGGGACGGTTATCTCCATCATTTCAGCTGTTACAGAATCACTCAAATGAGAAAACTGCTCCATTTTGTGTCTGTCTCAGAAATGTCATTGGAGTATTTCCAACTATCTGTGATTGCTTAATGATGTGGGTTTATTTCATTGCTATGATAATGATCTTGTTATGATTACAGTAGATGGTCTTAAAGAGGTATTTGGAGCAAACGTTTCTGTAATATTTAATAATGGACTGTAATACATGGTGATCATGCACAGCCAAGTATGTGATGGCCTGCCTCTCGAACACTGTATGCTTAAGTCGCAGCATTTTAAGGGGCTGAATGCAGTATTAATTAGACCTGTGCAATATTACAGTCCAGTGCTCAACTTAGGTTAAAAGTGAACCTGTTGTGCTTTTCCTTGTTTTCTCTCATGTATCCAGGTAAGTCCGTAAGTGCTTGGACAGTGCCACAGGTATTGTAATTATGCATGTGTACACCTCCACAGTGGATCACACAAACAGTAGCTGTAGGCAGCTGCAGCGAAAGCCTTTCAGAGCATCTCAAAGGAGAAAAAGCAGCATTACAATGAGGAGAGATCATTTGGAGAAAGTAAACATGATTTATTGAAATGCAGAGTTTGACTAATAAGCTTAGCAGGGGCTATTTAGCAGAGTGGACTCCAATGAAGATAGGAAGTAGGACAGGACCTCAGCAATGTCCTGTGGTAAATAATACCCCCACCCCAGTGTCTAGACACTTTTTGCGTCATTGGTTCACAGAAAGCAGTCAACAAAAAGACTGGACCAGAGTGATGACTGAATTGAATTTGACACCGTGGGAAAATAAAAGTGATGTAAAGAACAGACCAACAGCTGAAACACCCAAGAATGCAGGCAGACGAGTGAATCCAGATCTTACTTATTGAACTTCATCTTTAAGCTTGATTTGCTGATGTCCATGGGTCCTAGACTTGAATCAGCCATAGACTGCACAGATTTTTATCCAAAGTTGTTAAAAACTGTCCAGAAATGTTAGTTTGCCCAATTACATTTGAGACTCAATCAGTCTAAAAGTCTGTTGTTGATTGATTAAAAAAACCACTGTGGGGATTTTACAGCGGCAGAATTACAAAAAACTGTATTATTGCCCAAATTCTTACTGACCAAGTGACTTCTTCAGAGACTGAGGAAGTCACTTGGATGAGTGGCGATATGTTTCTCCCACTGGAAACGCTACATCCAGATGAACAGAGTCAACTTTTTTGCGTGGACTTTGATGTTTGCAGATGACGTTTCTTTCTATGGTGAGATTAGTGATCAGGTGGAAGAGAGCCTGGAGAGGTAGAGGTATGCACTGGAGAGACAAATGAAAGTCAGTAGAAGCAAAAATAATACATGTGTGTCAATGAGAGGGAAACAGGTGTAATAGTTAAGATGCAAGGAGTAGATATATTGAAGCGGGATGAGATTAAATATCTGGGTTCAGCCATTCAAAGCAACAGATGAAGAAGAAGAGTGTGCAGGCAGGGTGGAGCGGTTGGAGACAAATGTCAGACGTGATTTGTGACAGAAGGCTGGCAGCAGGAATGAAAAGGAAGGTTTACAAGATGGTAGTGAGACCTGGTATTTATATTTCTATGTATGTATGGTTTGGAAATGGTGGCATTGACAAAGAAGTTGAGAGGAGGTTGACCTGAAGGTCCTGAGGTTTTCACTGGGAGTGACCAGAAATGGACAAGACAAGTAATGACTTTAACAAAGGAACAGCTCAGGTTAAACGGTTTGGAGACAAAGTTACAGAATCAAGGCTGAGATGGTTTGCACATGTGCAGATGATAGTGGATATACTGAACAAAGGATTTTGAAGATGTAGAGGCAGACGAAGGAAACAGGACTGACTTTGTAATGTTATGTGAATGAATCGGAACAAGAAATGAAGTGCGTTTTGTTTTTGCATTTTGAGTCCTAATTAACCTCCTAACACCCGAACTCTTGCACGGCATGCATTTTTAATTTCTCTTTGATATGTGGCCATATTGGGGCCCGATGAATGTAAAAACAAAGAATTACCTGATTTTTTTTAATTTTTTTTTTTACCTGATTTTTTTGTTTCTAAGAAAAATTTGAGCCACATATGAGGATATTTGTTTAAAATTTCGATAGAACAGTGGCAGTATAATGTCCTCGCAAGTGGATATCAGGCGCTTGTAGAGCAAAATTGAGTTTTTTGGTCTAAATAACCCAAAATGTCATGTCCACATATGTGGATGCCAGGTCCTAGGAGGTTAAGGCAGAAGTAAATCTTCTCCTGACCTCATATAATCCCATGTAGGATAGACCATTCATCCATTATCTGAAACACTATAGTGTTGAGACTGTGTCAGAAAAGTACTACTATTATGGTAATTTTGTGCCTGGACAGTACTGTTTATGTTATTAGGCTGTGTTGTAGATAGATTATCTGTGTTTCGTCACTTCTTAACTGGTTTGTACCAACCTAATGTATCATTCATCCATAATCATACTCATCTTACATACTGTACAAACAGCGGGGGGAGGCAGTGATGCATTTTTAATGTCTGTGTAGGTGTTCAAAATATTCTGTCCACCCTCTGCATAGAAAAGCAAAAGAGAGCTCTGAGAGCTGCCAGGTTTTCATATCATATTCAGCACACACACACGCACGCCTGCTGCAGTAGGCCTTAACCCTGCAGGCTTGATTTATTCCTACAACCAGCTTTGATAAAGTAACATTGGTCTGTGCAGAATTCAAAACCCAGAGGCTCTGAAGGAAGCACAAAATACAGAAGAGTCCTGCTATGTGCTGTCACCATGTCTCCTTCAGAAAACAAGCCTATTTCACTGAGCAGGAAATCTCGACTGCAAAGTGAAGCTGTCGGGGCAGAAAGAGAACTCATCTCATTAGCAGCAGTGTCTCGGAGAAAGAAACATGGCAAGACTTCCAAAGGCTCCCTAATGACAAAGAATCAGAAAGGGAACACGACACGCACAATATCTAGGAGGATGGAATATTTGAATAATAATAAAGAAGTTGGGCATCTGCTGTGACGATGAAAAAAACAAAGTCAAAGGTAGTTTTGATTTTTATAAACAAACACATTTTTGAATTGTTGAAGTATCGGTGCGATGTGTGTCTGAAGACAGTCAAGAAATATTTGATCAAACTCTGGAGGATTGGATGTCATTTAAACAGGCAAATCGTTTGAATGACAGAAAACACACTGGTGCTGTTTCCAAGCACTTTTATGTTATAAAAAATGCATGCACATACTGTGCTGTAGAGATCTTTTCTTTTTTTAATTTCAGGGAATTTGTTCATTAACAAGAACAATAACATGAAGTTCTGCACTGGTACGTACTTACAAAGCCCATTTAATTGGACTGAATGTCTGCAGTTGGATTTATCAGGGCTGTAATGCACAAAAGAGTTGTGGTAATCCAACCTTAGAACAAATCAGTGCATGTGTATGTAGACACTGCTTCAGGTTTCCTGTAGTGAGATGAGGATGAAGTGGCTTCTAACAAGAAATCGTTCCGCATGATAAATAATCAAGACTAGTGCATTCGATTTCATTTAGGGCAGGATTTATGGGCAGAGGGCTTTTCATGTCTGTCATTAGATGTAGGAGACTGACATGAGTGTCCTTGAGTTTGGGTGAAATTATTTCACGAGGGCAGGAGAAGGGAATCAGGAAGGATGATGCAACCGGTCTTTCAGTAGACACATCTCTCCTCTCATTATGTTGAGACTGACATGAAAGGTTGGACTAACAATTGTGCAATAAGATGGATGGTGTGGTCAAGTATAAGGTACTTGAAGAATCCATCAAGGGTAGATATTTGTCAGTGTGTGTCGGGGGCTGTTTTTCATCAAAAAACCTTATATTGAGACAATGTTGTCTCGGATGTTTTCAAGTTGTTATGTCTAAAAACAGATGTCCTAGCAAAAAAGTCAAAATGTTTTTTAAAGACATTGATATAGCCGCTGTGGCTTCACCTGCTGGTTTGTGAATTGCAATTTTGAAGGCTTGGAACAAGTGACTGAGACCATAAACACATCAAGAAGAAGTTTACTTAGGGCTCCAAATAAAAACTTAAGTGATCCATCCAACTATCTTGGGGGGATGAAGCTTATCCCTGCTGCCGTAGAGGTACACCCTGGACAGATCCCCAGTCTGTCGCAGAGCTAACACACAGAAACAGACAACACAGTCACACCCATAGACAATTTAGAGTCACTCATTAAACTAACCCCACTAACTTCATGTCTTTGTTCTTAGAGGAAGCCAGAGTACCCAGAGAAACCTCACATAGGCACAGGGATAACATTCTAGCGCCACACAGAAAGGCCCCACGTGGTGGTTTTGAACCCTGGATTTTCTTGAAATGAGGCAACAAAAGTGAGATTTTCCATCTGCTTTTCGGATATTGGGAAAGGAAAGTGGATTACATTTAGATTTACACATCTCTTTAAATGTTTTTTAATGCAAGTTGTCCAAGTTTTAGGATATGCATGAACACAATCACATGAGTTCAACCCCATGTGTTCACCACGATGACTTTAAATGTCTGTAGTTGCTTTTAGTCACATATTCTCACAGTTTATGTTGTACAGTACAATGTGGTAATTTTAAAAGCTGCAGTTATGATCTGCTAAACAGCCCCATCAGAGGCTTTTCTATGATGGGGGTGTTTAGCTGAGGTATGCCAAATTAAACACGATCTGAATGATGAATCTATATTTAAAACAGCCATCTGTAAAGCACAGTTGTCAGTACCAGATGTACTTGTTGTTTAATCTAATTGTTTTACATTTTAATTGATGGCTAGTGCTGGAAAATTGTTGTGTCCTAAATTTTATTCAGTCATCTGCCACCAGAGGGAACAGCAGCCCTGACATCGCTGTAGAAAAAGCCTGATCCTGTCAAGTATTGTGGTTCTTTTTGTTAGTTTTTTTGAAGGCGAAAGAATGAGATTCTGGATACAAGCGGCAGAAATTAGTTTCCTCCTGTAGATGAGTGGAGCCTCTACTCCTCCATATTGAAAGGAGCCAGCTGAGGTGGTAGCCTCTTCGGTGAGGTGCTGTGACTGAGGACATCCTGGGGAGATTGCATCTCTTGGCTGGCCTGGAAACGCCTTGGTGTTTCCCCCTGATGAGCTGCAGGAGTTGGTTGGAGAGAGGGAGGTCCGGC
>NW_027051830.1:0-19185 GCF_036321145.2 Pelmatolapia mariae
TTTTATCACACAAATGTTCCTGTTAGACAAAGATAACACAAGTAAATAAATGATGATGTCATTGATTAAGGCACAAAGGTGATCCCAACCTACCTGAGCTGTGTGCAAAAGTAACTGCCCCTCTGCTTCAATCATGAATGAACTGTGATGAAGCACGTTTGTTTCTAAAGCTGAGTTTGACAAACACACTCAGCCTGATTACTAGAAGACCTGTTGGATCAACAGACTCATCAACTTCTACAGAACCCGTGTGAGAAAGAGGCTGAAAGATGTCAAACAGCAACACATAATGCCACCATCTACACAATCAGCTGACAGAGTCACAGCTGTCAGTCTGCACAGGGTTCAAAGACATTTCTAAGGCTTTGGGACTCTGTTGAACCACGGTGAGAGCCATTAGACACAAATGCTGAAAGTGGGGAACAGTGGGAACCTTCCCAGGAGCCAGTGGCACCAACATGACTCCAAGAGCACATCGACATCCAGGAGCTCACAAAGAGCCCAGAACAACATGAAAGAGCTGCAGGCCTCAGTTAAGGTCATCATTGAACAATAAGAAAGAGAATCCATGGAGGAGTCCAAGGAGAAAACCACTGCAGACCAAGAAGAACACAAAGGATGGTCTCACATTGTCCAACAACATGTTGATGATCCCGTTTGGGAAAGACTCTGTGGACTGATGAGACAAAAGCTTTCTGACGAGTCCTGTTACATCTGAAACTAACACAGCATCAATGAAAAGGAGCCTCATAGCAACAGTCACATATGGTGGTGGTAGTGTGATGGTCCCATGTGATGCATCATGGCAGCAACAACAACAAATACACACATGTGACAAATGTACAATAACAGGTCATTAAGCGTCACGGCGCCGTGCGCATTAGTATATTTGACTGAAGCTTAATAATCAGAATAATGCTCTGATCTCTTCAAATAAATGAAATCATACCTTTCTACTAAAACTGTTTCTGTTGGTCTCCACCTTTTCCTGAACCCTGCAGGATCCACCTGAGAGTCCCAGTCCTGGACCCTGTTTGTAACCAGGAGGATCCCAGGCCTGATTATTGTTGATGTGTTATAAATATTCTGGTTTTATTCTCATTAAATAAATATGTGTATAAATATGTAGATTCATGTTTCAGTCCAGGGGCCCGTTCTTCGTACCTCGCTAAGTAAGTTAGCCGGATTTGAATGTTGACGATTTCGCGTGATCTTGGATCGTTCGGTTCTCCGAAGCTCATCTGGGACTTGCTGTCATAGCAACAGATCCGTAAGCATAAACCTGCTCGAGAGCAGGTTTACTTTATGTAAACAGGATCAGATCGCGGCCACTCAGGTATGTCCGCTGCATTTATACGAAAGGAACAGCGATATTTCGCCACTGTTTTACCATAAATAAATATTATCAATGTAACTAAAGATAATGCAGTATTTGATGCTTTATTGATTTCATACAGATACATACAGGTCATTTCAGAAAAAAAGGGAAATGTACTATTAATCAATCTATTACATGTAGTAGATCATGTAGATGTAATTCATATTTTAGAGTAGTAATAGTAAATTACTACGTGCAATCAAGATCAGAGACCACGCTACAAAAGCGAAGGTGGCGTTGGGAAGTCTGTTGCAGCCATGTCCTGTCCGTTTGTACGCGAGCAACCCATTGCGGAAGGTGCAAGATTGATAAGGAGGGTTTACAGAATTCAGCGTAGATTGCGGGATAGACGGGATCCTTTAGCTCAGCGCGACAGTGTGCTCATAGAGAGATATCGATTCTCCCGTGAGGGTATTATTTACACTCTCTCTCTCTCTCTCTCTCTCTCTCTCTCTCTCTCTCTCTCTCGCTGTTATATATCTCCCAACTTACTGTGCATGCTTCAGTCACCCCTTGCATGGGAACAGGTAAAAGTGATGGAGTGTTATGTCAAACTACACACAAAAAAACCCACAATGTCAATAAATGGCACAGTACGTAAAGGGGTGTGACGAGGGGGTGCAGGACCACCACCTGTCTTTATGTGCTCTGCCCTTTTCTGGGTTGCTGTTATGAACAAACAAACAGATTATTCCAGGGTCATAGACTAAAAGCAATATAAGTGATAAATATTACCATACTGTAGAATATTCCTATATTTCACTTTTACTTGTTCCCATGTTCTAGTGGGTCCTGTTGTGGCTCTAATGTGGAAGAGGATATGGTGTAATATAATATAATGTGGTATAATATAATATCACATGATATAATGTAATATCATGGATCACTTACGAGTGTAATTTGTCAGCAACTTTCTGCCAGCCCTCTCTCCTTGCTTTTGCAGCTTTTGCAGTGTTCTCCTGCGTTTTAATTAAACTCTGAAACTCCTGATATCCCAAAATCAAGAGTTCTTGCTCTGCTGCCATAATACACTGAGCGCGCTCCTTCCACATCTTCGCCGACCAATCACAGGGTTGCCGATCAATGTTTCTACTATCGATGCGTAGCCCCTTTTAAGCCACCCAGTGATCTCAGATTACTTCATCCAGCTGTACTAATCGTCAACAACAGGTGTGTTCGGAGAACCGGATTAGCGAGCTCAAAGTTAGCGCGATGATTTGATCTTGGATGTGTCATTTGATCTTGGATGTAGTAAGCGAGGTACGAAGAACGGACCCCTGGACGTTGATGCTTGTTTGTTTGAAAGGACACAGAGGGACCTTGTTTCCTTCTTTCCTTCCTTTTTGTGTCCTCTGTGCTTCATCTGCTGCTCTTCACTCTGTTACTTTGGACTGATTTCACACTTTGTTTCCATGGTTTCTGTGCGTCACGCTGACAGCACGTGAACAACACGACATGTTTGATCTCAAAGAAGGAGCAGCATCCTCTCTCCAACCTGTTTCTCCATCTTCTACAACACCTGATTCATTCCAGTTTCTCTGCTTTGATTCATGTCAACATGAAGCCTGAACGTCTGTGATGAACACACTATCAGCATCACTCACATGTTTCATCATTTAAAAACACTTCCTGTCACTGTGGTGGTTACAGTGACATCATGCAGTTTGTGCTTTGACCTCCAGAGGGCGACAAATCAGCACAGACAGAGAGCTCCATTCAAACTTTGCTGCCGTCAGTAATAATTCTTCAAATATAATCATCAGTGTTTGAGCAGTTATGATATCAGGGACAATCTAGACACGTGTGACAATACTGAACATGTCACATGACACACCTTAAACATCATGTGATCCACTCTCAGTCTGCACTTTCATTAATGACTTCAACAGGTTGAAATGAGATTTGAAGAAACATTCAGTGAAATAAATCTTTCATGGATTCATGTGAGCAGCAGATGAACTTTGTACCAACAACATCTTCAATAACAGAGTCTGAATGAAGCTCAGGTGTTGATGCTGCTCCCTGATTGGACGGTTTCAGCTCTGCTCTCAGTCTTTACTGCACAGGTGAAGGTAGAAAGTGTGTCTGGATCTATAGACTGGAAACAGAGAAACATGCTGAACATTTGAAGCTTTGCAGCAGAAATGTTCATGTTACAAATACAGCTGATCTGAGATCAGTGTGTTCACACCTGCAGCTACAACAAGGTTTCATGTCTCCACACGTCAGCATGTGAACTTTACTCTGACTCAGTCTGAGCAGTCAGACGGCATATTTTTAAAGTTAACACATCAACACACACAGAGCTGAGCCCCTCCCACCTGTGCTGAGTTTCAGGTGGAGTCCCGCCTCCTTCCAGGAAGCAGCTCACCTGTGTGTCCGTGTTTAGTGTCCAGGTGTGGAGTGGAGCTTGGTGTTGGTGATGAAACTGTAAGTTTGCTTTGTTTCCTCCTTTAACAGTTTGTCTTTAGGAACTTTACTGTTTGTTCATGTTTGATTTCTTCACACAACAACTGTGTGTGTTTGTATTTCCGGTCTCTCCATTAAAGTCAGTGTGTAATGTTTCCTGGCTAACATCAGCTGTGTGCAGCTTAGTTCAGCACAAATCTGCCGCTCCATAGTTCACGGTAACGGACTCACAACTGGACCAACGAGGCCGAGTGTGTCCTCACTCTGAGCTACGTTCATGTTTGTGTACTTATAGTTTGTACTTTGTGAGTTCAGTCAGAGTCCACAGAGGACGCAGCGTACGTGATGACGTCAAAGCCCTTTACCTCCTTTACTGTCACTGTGATTAATATTTACAGAAGAGCAGAGGTGGGTAGTAACGAGTTACATTTACTTGAGTAAGTTTTTGAAAAAAATGTACTTTTAAAGTACCTTTTTTGCACACTTTTTACTTTTATTTGTGAAGAAGAAACGGTACTTTTACTCCGCTACATTTGCAAAATTTGACTCGTTACTTTAAAAAAAAAAAATTAGTTTAACACATAAGATAATATGCTGCCAGTGGAGTTTCCGGTAACTTTTTTACCAATGAGATGTGGCCATACAGTCACGTGAGCAGTTTGAAACCGTGGCGGGCGGAGCGGCCCAAGCGTTTCAAAGTAGCGGACACACGGAAAGAAGAAACATGATGGCAGAGTCTACGCTAGAGCTGAAGAGGATGAACACCTTTGGCCTCACATACAAAGAATGTTTCGCTTAAAAGCAGCACAAAAGAACAGCTGTGTCTGCAGTGTCGGTGTCTTCAGGGAGAGCCAAAACAAACCAACTTCTCATCGTGAAACAAATCAGCTCGTAACCTGATGAAACGGTAAGTTTTCTCTAAATATCTTTTTAGCTGTGGTTAGCTGGATGTCAGACTAATGTTACAGCAGCTGTGTTGAGCTCGAGCTGCGAGTCATATTTCCGGCGCTACGTTGTAGTGAGATAAGTTTGTGGGTGTTTTGTGCAGCTTCAGCTGTCCTTTTAACTGCTCGCTGGTTAGCTAGCGTGAGCTATAAGCTAACAGCTAGCCTGGTTAATGACGCTAGAGTTCCACACACATGCAAACAGCTCGTCTCTACTGCTTTAACTGTTAAACAGAAGGCAATACTGCGGCTGACAGGGTTTATTATGTGAAACAGCAGCTTGTTTAAACAGTCTGCATTAAGCTGGGCAAACACTGCGAGTTTTTTCAGTCACGTTATTCAGCTCCTGCTCAAACTGTACAATTAAATCGCAGAGGTTAGAAGTTCATAGGTCACGATGCAGGTCTCACACTATACGGCCTGATGCGACCTGAGGGCTCAAACTGTGCGGTCTATAACATGAAGCTTAACATACAAAATCTGTCTCTCGCTCTCCCTCTCTGTCTTTCACTCACACAGGCACAATATAAATGTTATATTGTTCAAACGTGAAAGGTATATTTCACGAACATGAAAAGTATATTGTTAGAACAATAAACTTTTGTGTTTGTGCGTGCGCGGTGTGAGAGGCTGTGTTGAAGGGCCACAGGATTTCAAACAGGTTTATCTTGTGACCATACGTTTGATGATTGGGAGCTGGTCATGAAGTGTTAACTGCTTTTCATTACCCCATGTATACTACACTATGCACACACGATGAAGGCAAAACACGGGCCGATCCCCAAAACGGTTGCGCGATTGAAAAATCGTCTCAAAATGGACCAAAAATCGCACAGTGTATGGCCAGCTTTTGGAGGCTTCCTCCAAACAAACATCTGCAGCTTGGCAGTGTATACAGCACTATAATGATCAGACCTAATTCTTTTGAAAACCTTACATCTTTCCACAGGTCTCCACTTCATCACACATCACCTAGACACAGCTGGATGAGACCAACACAAACAGCAGCCTAACCGACGAAGATGATGGATCCATGGGGTCAGGAAAGCCAGAAGCAGAGGAGCTGGAGAGATACCTTTCATGTCCATTGACTGGAGGTGTGGATGTATTGCATGGCTTTCCTCACATCAAGAAGCTATCGATCAAAGTCAGTACAGCTCTTCCTGCATCTGGAGCTTGTGAAGGACTTCTTAGTCATGCAGGACTCCTGTTCACTGCTGAACAGTTACGGCTTCACAGAAAGAACCTTGAGAGCCAACTGCTGCTGAAGCTTAACCATCACCTCACTGAGTGAAGAAATGGCACATTTTTGCTAAATATGCAGAAATAGATGCACACCCATACACCTTATGGTAAACTGAGCTGCCTTGTATGAACATATGTTGAAGATGCCTCGTTCTAATGTTTTCTCTGAGGCTGCTGAGCCATTTGGAGCAAAAATGAATATTTACAAGTTTACAGCATATCTTGTCACTGGAAATTGTTTGCACTGTTTATATATTTATATTATTTACTGTAGGTATTGGTGAAAAAAGCTTTATGTTGTGAAAAACTGAAATCTGGAAATTAGAATTGTTGTGCCTTATTTTGTTGATGTTTTTACATATATTCCTTTTGAAAATACTAAAATTTGTATATTTATTTTTGTTTTTCTGATAGCATTTATTTATAAAATAAATCAGACATTTCAAACAGTTACTCACTACTTGAGTAGTCTTTTAGCCAAGTACTTTTTTACTCTTACTTGAGTAACTTTTTTGACAACTACTTTTCACTTTTACTTGAGTAATAATGTTTTAAAGTAATGCTACTCTTACTTGAGTACAATTTTTGTAATTTTTGCACAAGAGACACCTGCAGAGCTCTGACGCTCAGCTAGCCACACAGCATGCTAATGCTAAGCTAACGCTAAGAGCTCTTACAGACACGAGTTAAAAAGCTGCTTTTAGTTTGTGATCAGAATCCAGGAGTGAGAGCAGCAAAAGAGCTGATGGATGATGAATTACTGGATGGAAGAAGCTTCTCATTAGCAGTGAATCAGTGTGTGTGCAGTTCTCTGCAAACTCAGCAGGAATAATTAGTGTGAAGCTTTAACTCTGCTGATCCTCTTTGAATCATGGATCAGCTGACATGTTTAAAATGCTGTTCACGCATGTTGGACTGACTGAAGCTTCCAGTCACAGAGTCACAGTGTGTCAGTGAATGCATCATGTGTGCTTCATGGCTCCATCTAGTGGACTGATAGTAGAGCAGCTGATGGCAGCTTCCTCTGCCTCACACTGCTGTCTGACTGCATTCAGCTGACACTGAGATGAAGCAGGAAAGAAGCAGCTGATATTTGGACAGCACACATGATGGAAAGGAGGATTTCAGTTGATGTGCACATGAATGATTTGTGTTTCCTCTGCAGGTAGAAAGTGTGTGTGAGCTGAATTGAGCAGCATGGATCAGTGTGAGGACAGAGAGGAGGGAGTCCCTCCCTCTAAAAGCACTCTGTGTGGGGAACATGAGAGCCAGACCAAAGCTCAGAGGTGAGATGACCATCTCTAACTGTCCATGACTCTTCTCCATGTCACAGCTCAGCACTCACATCACTGCTCCATCATTATTCACAGGAACCCACCTGGACCTCCACCCAGCTCTGTGTCCTTACAGAGTGATGGGTCTAAAGATAACCTCTTAGTTGATTTTAAATCCCAGCACGAGTCAGCTGCAGAGAGGTGAGCTGTTACAGTGTAAATAACTGTTTATCTCTGGGTGGCGCTCTGTTCTTACACTGCCAACACTAGTTTGGAGTTTCCTTGCTCATGCTCAGCCTGCAAACAAGTTTCTTTTTGGAACAACAAAGGTATTCTGAGTCTTCATCAGCTTCTGTGGCTGCAAATGAAAAACACGTTTTTCTTCTCTAACAGGATCTACAAGAGACCTGCTGAACCTGAATATCCACGCAGGTCTTATTCTGACATGCCCATGTTATACAATCGTAGAAATGATTACGGCTTTATAAGAAGAACATTCACTGAAGATTGGAGGTGAGCTGTTCGTAACATAAACTCTCTGACTTCCTGTTTGGTAAAGTGGATTTTCACCTGTTTCCAAACCAAAGGCTTGTTTTTAAGAGACCGTTTTAAATGAGGACATGTTTGCACTGCAGTTTATATCCAACAACATCAAGCTTGTGCTCGTGTTTTCTTCCATCAGTCATGTTGTGGTGTATGTTGGAGGAACACAAAGGAATCAAAGCTTGTCATAGGAACTGAAAATCTTGTCTAAAGATCAAAGAGGATAAATCATCCCCAACAACCCAACATCCCCATTTGTCCACCCTTAAAATCCACTCACTAAATAAAAATGAAATAATTTTTCATGCTGGACTTTTTACCTTTTGGTTTGGTTTCGTTCTACTTAATGAACTGTTCAATAGGATTAGTTACCTTTGATGTTTGAACCAATCCAATTATCAGCACCAGAAATTCATTAGTAGTTCCCAATAAAACGTTTTTTCTTTTCTTTGCTTGCCCTGAAATAATAAATTATAAGATTTAATTGAAGACAACTTCGTAGTATTTATCATTTATTTTTTATTAAAACATTTACGGATAGATAATTTTATAAACATAATTTATTGTAATACATTTGAAACATTGTAATGAATGACAGGTCTGAGTTTAGATTCTAATCAAAAGATTAAAATCTGCTCACAACAAAAATCAACTGACTTTCTATTGTAAGATAAAAAATGTACAATATTAGAGAGATAACAACAATTGATGATCCACTATGAGCAGCACTTGGTGACAGTGGGAACGAAAAACTACATTTTAAGAGGAAGACATCTCTAACAGAACAGAGCCAGGATCAGGGAGCAGAGTCTGAGGAGAGTAGAGAAAAGCTTCAGTGGAAAATGACTAACAAATGTATTTTTTCTCTCTATGTGTTAGAGCCAGAGAGAGTTCCTTGTGGTCTTCCTCTCCTCTTAGAAGGAAGGACTTTTCTGAAACAGAGTCCGGCTATGGATCCATGGGAAGTGTTCAGTCTCTGGGAAGTAATCACTCCATGGACTCTGTACTGTCCTTTGCTACAGAAACGTGAGTTATAACTAAGTTGTGAATGTGACATTCATGTGTTAAGTGTTAACTGTTTCCAAGTCTAAAATGTACACAATAAATACATTATACATATAGTTATAATTATAGAAGTTATAGTATATTATAAATAAACATACCTGTCCGCTGGTTAATTACAAAATGAGGTGGAGGCAGGCACTTCACAGCATACTCCTAACCTATTATGTGATTGTGTTGTACATTGTTATATTAGTGTGTTTTTATTTAGATTTATAAAAAACATCAAGAGTCACACGCAAACGGAGAACACACAATGGCACATGTTTATTCATCTAAAGTACTTATTATTAAAATCAACATAACATAATTTTTTCACCCCTAAAAAAACCACAAAAAAACATGTTCATATCAGCCCGACATCAGACAGAAGCTGTCAACTCAGCTCTGGAGAGTGGGCAATCATCATGTTTGCTCTCAATTTCGACAGCCCTATTAAAGATTATTATCAGTCTGTACATGCTGCAGATAGCTTTTCTTTAAATTCTTTAATTCTCACTCGCTTTTGCAACTTTGTACTTTGTACCATTTAAAACTCTCATCCATTCCTCAATATTTTGCTTCAACGTTTGAAAGAGCCGGAAAGTAAATAAAAGGCAAACAGAAATGAGGCCGGTCAAATGGTGTTATGTTTCACACATGCCCATTACTGGAACATAGGCGTTTCAGTTGTTTCAGTGTGGAAGAACAACTGCTTGGAAACGATTGAAAACGCTAGTGTGGATACGGAGCGTTTTTTCAGATATTCTTTCAGATATTCTTTCAGACATTCCTGCAGTTTGACTAATTGGTGTGTATTATCTGGCTTCATGGACAGATAGAGTTGGGTGTCATCTGCATAGCAGTGATAATGTATGCTTGTTAACTAGGGCTGCTCAATTAATCGAATTTTAATTATGATTACGATCTGGGCTTTCAACGATCATTAAAAATGACTGAGCCGATTATTAGCTCCTCCTCTCGCGCTGCTCCGTGTGGCAAATTGAGCGCACCTCTCTGCGTTTCGAACACGCGTCACAACAATTAAGAGAACCCGAGGGAAGCTCGGAAAGCTAAGCAGAAGTTATTTGGTGAGGAGAGGATAATGGCTGCTGAAGAAAGAATGCCGTTGGTTGAAAAGAGAGGTAAAACGACTTAAGTGGTGTGGAAACATTTTGGGTTCGCGGAGTCAGACGTGGATCAAGTAGACACAGTGTGGAAACTTTGCTACGGTGTCGTAGCTGCACCACAGAGCAACACTACAAATTTATTCAATCATTTGAAGACTGCTCACAAAGTGACATACGATCAAACAATGAAGGAACATAGAGAAAAAAACTCTTGACAACACCTGCTTCATCCTCACAGACTTCCATTCACGCTACCCTGTACAACACAACTAAATATCCCATCAGCTCCCAGAGACACATGGAGATAACAAACGCTAACGTTTTTCCTCGCCAAAGACCACTGCTCAATTAACACAGTGAACAACCAGTATTATGCAGTATTTTGAAGTTCACTAAACATAGATGTTTACATTTTTCATTTATTTTTTATATTGCAAACATTTGCACTGTTATCAGTATTTGCACACTATTTTATATTATTTTTTGACATCTTTAAAGCCATTATTCAATACATTGTTATTGTTAAATAAATATCGTCAAATAATCGAGATCTCAATTTCAGTGGAAATAATCGTGATTATCATTTTTGCCATAATCCAGCAGCCATATATACACACATACACACATATATATATATATATGTATATATATATATATATATATATATATATATATATATATATATATAGCAGCTATTGCTAAGTAGGCCACTTTCCTCTGCTAAGGATTTGTGTGACCATGATGGAAACTCTGATAAGCTAATGCTGCTAAGCTAATGCTGTTTATGGGCCCTGTTAGAATTTGTACGGTCCGACATGTGCAGTAAGGATCGGGGAGTCCTGATCCGTAACTATCTTTTTATTTTTTTGTTTTTGTTTACATTATAATAAATGTTTCATTATCGGAAACATTTTAAGAGATATTTATTATTCTTTACATCTTAACAGATATTCTGACCTGTAACTATCGTAAAACGCATCGACCGGAATAGACACCTTTCGCGCATGCGGGGTACCGATCAGGTTTCCGGTACGGATCGGGTAGTGAAGGGGAGCCTACTTGGCATAAACCCTTCACATCGTTATGCAAGGGAAAAGAGTCACTCATGGCAGCCTATTTAGCATTAACGTCACATCATTATAACACAAGAGAAAAAGGTATTAACGTTAGCTTATTCACCTTGTCAATATGCTTATTCACCAAAAATTTGCATTAGCCACCAATGGTAGGCTATTTAGCATTAACTTCTTAATGCTAAATGAAGTTAATTAATGCTAAATAGGCTTAATTGAAGGAAATGTAGTGTTAGCATTAGCTACTGATATTCTAAAGCAAAAAAATATGGTATTAGTATTAGCTACTAATGCTTATTCACTTCAAATTAGCATTAGTTAATAACGGTAAACTTCGTATCATTAGCTGCTGTCATTCTTGCAAAGCAAAGGAAAACAGTATGAGCATTAGCTGCCAATGCTTATTCACCTAAAATTAGAATTAGCCATTAATGGTGTCCTATTTAGCATTAACTCTTCACATCGCAGGGGAAAAGTTAAAACTAAATGAAAAAAAGTGTTCACATTAGCTACTCATATTGTTAAAAAGTAAGAAAAAACATTGTTAGCATAAGTGAATAATGCTAATTCATCTCATATTAGTATTAGCTAATAACAGCAACCTACTTAGCATTAGCTGGCCACATTGTTATAAAGCAAGAAAATATGGCATTAGCATTAGTTGCCAATTCCTATTTACCTAAAATTAGCATTAGCCACTAATGGCAGTCTACTTAGCATTAACTCCTCACTAATATAATGCTATTTTATGCCAAATTAGCATTAGCTGCTAGCATCAGCCTACCTAGCACTAGCTGCTCACATTGTTAAAAGGGAAGGGAAAACGATATTAGCATTAGCTGGTAATAATTATTCACCCTAATTAGAATGAGCCGCTAATAGCAGCATACTTAGCATTAACTCCTCAGAGTGTTATAAAGCAAATGTGTGTTAGCATTATTGGATAATGCTAACTCGCATTAAATTAGCATTAGCTAATAACAGCAGTCTACTTAGCAGTAGCTGCTCACATTGTTATAAAGCAAAGGGAAACGATATGAGCATTAGGTTCTAATGCGTATTTGCCTTAAATTAGATGTAGGTGCTAATGGCGGCCTACTTAGCATTAGCAGCTCAGATTGTTGTAATGCTGGGGAAAAGAGTGTTAGCATTAGCCATTCACATGGTTATAAAGTAAAGGGAAAGAGTGTTAGCATTAGCGCATAATTCTAATTCTCATCAAATTACCATTAGTTAATAACAGCAGCCTATTTAGCACTGGCTGCTCACATTGTTATAATGCAAGGGAAAAGAGTTAGCATTATCGAATAATGTTGACCATGGCCCACTGGAAAAATTCAGGACTCTGTTTGCTAAAGATTTAGGAGCGTTTCTCGATAGCTCTTTCTCAATTGAGAAACAAATGAATTCAGTTATTAAAACCAGCTGAGTTTTGTAATCGATTGCATAATGATAGAGGTTTGATCCTTAGCAGTCTGTAAAGACTCTGTGTGCCTTCCAGAGTGCTCTGGCATGCACACACACCTTGGGGTGATGATAGAGGTGGTACCTTCTCTTACCAATTTATGGTTTAGGAGGACATCTACTCTGTATCTGGTTAAGTATAAGAGCCCTTTGTTAGGGGACCGCTGGACTCTTAGCACCAGCTTTGGGGTCACAGGGTCACATCTGGAACACACACACACACACACCTACACTATGCACAGACTGGTACTCTTTGTTCATACCTGTGTAAGACGTCATATGTTAATGAACTTATGCATATTCATGTAACCTCAATAAAGAGCAGTGTTACGAGGGAGCAGACGAGAGCGACTGAGGTCAAGTGAAGGAACGGCGCTGTCACAGTTCTCTCTAAACTATGATCTCATGCTTGAGATCAAAGAGCTCTGCTTGGTGCTTTTTGCTGTTGTAGTAGAATTGTCTGGTTCCAGCGGTGGCTCTGTGCTAGACGACCCATCACCAGCTTTTTCCAGCTTTTTCCACTGGTTACCAGTATGTTGTAGAATCCACTTCCAGATCTTGTTGTCTTTAAATCTCTGAGTGGATTGGCTCCATCTTATCTCTCTTTAACAAAAATAATCCAAGTCGAGCCCTCAGGTCTGCAGATAAGTAGCTTCTGACCAGAACTAGCCGTAAAAACAGAGGTGAGCTTTATCGATCGTTGCAGCCAAACTCTGGAACAGTCGCCCTTCACATCAGGTCGTCACCAACACTCGACATTTTTAAAACCCGGTTGGAAACACATTTGTACTCTGTAGCTTTCAATTCTGACGAGTCTTTATAGTAATTACTGTGTATGTTTCCTATTTTATCTCTACTCTGTGCAGCACTTTGGCTCAAGCTGTTTTTAAATGTGCTGATAAATAAATGTAGATTTCTTTGAATCAAACAGTGGAGCCGAGCTTTGAGCTCAGTGTGTAACAGTGTGTGTGTGAGAGCCATGTAATGTCCATGTGTGCATGCTGACTGCTCTGACCCCTCCTCCTTTCAGGGCGGAGCCTGCTGGAGTCCAATGGTTGACACCAGGTCTGAGGAAGTGTAAGTGTGTTTTTAATGGGATTCATGAAAACAAAGCAGCACACATTCAACCATCTTCATCATGTCAGGAGTCATCATCAAAGTGTCAATCAATGAACAGATGATGGATCAATAACTGCAGCTGGATTGTGTTTGTTCTCTCCATCAGATTCCTGTCAACTCACAATCGACACAAACACAGTGAACACAAAGCTCCAACTGTCTGACAACAACAGGAAGGTGACACATGTGGAGGAGGTTCAGTCATATCCTGATCATCCAGACAGATTTGATGTTTGGCCTCAGCTGCTGTGTAGAAATGGTCTGACTGGTCGCTGTTACTGGGAGGTCGAGTGGAGAGGAAGAGTTTATATATCAGTGAGTTACAGAAGCATCAGAAGGAAAGGAGACAGTGAAGACTGTTGGTTTGGATGGAATGATCAGTCCTGGAGTCTGATCTGCTCTGATGATGGTCCTGAGTCTGTCTGGCACAATAAGAGACAAACATTCATCTCCTCTTCCTCCTCCTCCTCTTCCTCCTCCTCTGTCTCTAACAGAGCAGCAGTGTATGTGGACTGTCCTGCTGGCACTCTGTCCTTCTACAGAGTCTCCTCTGACACTCTGATCCACCTCCACACCTTCAACACCACATTCACTCAAACTCTTTATCCTGGGTTTATGTTCTGGTCTCCTGGTTCCTCAGTGTCCCTGTGCTGAGTGTAAAGAGTGTCTCCTGTTAGAGAAACACTCTGACTGTTGAACAGTTCAGTCTGTACATGTCTGTCTCTTTCACTCACAAACACGTTTTCACATTCATGGATTCAATCAGTTGATGTTTGAAACTCTTCTAAATGATTCCTTGTAAACTTCTTCAGTCACAAACAAACAGGAAGTGATGTCACATGTGTTCCTGTCCACACAGCAGAATGAGTCTATTGCTGACAGTGATGTACAAACAGAGTGAGCATTTCTGAGGCCCAAAATAAACTGAGTAGTTCACTGAATGAACACTGTGAGCTCAGTTCCTTCATCATTAGTATGGATTATATATGTATATGTATTATAGTACTATCATATATACCAGGTGCTGCTGGTTCCAGTCATTGTGCAAATGTGCTGTTTGTAAGGTTGTAAAGCTGCAGTCAGCTGAGACTGAAGAAGTCACCTGATCAGTGAGCAAACGTGAAAACGTCCAGATGAACAGAATCAACCTTTTGGGATCAGCCAGCAATGCAGCATCATTGTTGTTCAGGTTCAGAGGTTTGCAGGAATGAACTGATGACCAGAAACAGCTGCAGAGTCCAATCAAATACCAGCTGGAGTTCAGCTGCATTTGAAGAAGTCAAAGAAAAGTAAGGATGGCAAAGGGCGATGTTTTCTTCCAAAGAACTGAAAACATGGTCGACGCCTCATTAGAAGAATCATCTGGACATTTGTGAGGAACTCTAACCAAGAAAGCAACACAAGAAAGCAACGTCACACAGATCCAACAGACAGTTTCCATGACTGGAAGTGTTCAGTGTAAAAATGCTACATTGCGTTATTGCATCCTCTCACCACAGGAGGCGCTGTTGGCACCACTGATTGCTGATCAGCTGTTCTCTGATGATCTGACTGATCCTGTGAATAACGGGACTCACTGAACTCTGTGACACAGTGAAGATTACAGAGTTTAACATCTGACTGACGTCACACAGACAGAAGGATGAACCAGTGAGGCACAGAACACAGTTACTGGAGATACTGGATCAGCTCCATGTGAAACCTCTTATGGAGAAGCTGCTGACCCAGAGAAACATCAGGACATGACAGGCAGCTGCACTGATCTAACAACATGTAGCAGAGCTGATCTATGTTAGAGGATCTATGACAGCAGCTGAAAGTCCAACACTGGATACCAGCTGAGCCTGTGCTGAGTGTTACAGGAAAAGAAACACTGACACTGGGAGACACAGTGATGCTGACTGGGGCACAGAGCTGAATGATGCAGCATCAGGACACTGTATCAGTCTGACTGACAGAGAAACCTGTAGCTGCATCTACATGTGAGGCAGAGGCCACACAAGCAGCTTTCTATGTTTCACAGTGACTGAGATCTTCAGTGGGGGTGGACATGCTCCTGTACAGACCTCTGAGGAGAACCAAGGTGCAGTCAAAGAGTCCAGTCTGTCCTCACAGATGTCAACATGTGCTTTCATCAGGTCTGCTGTCAGCTAGCAGGCTCACATCAGAATCACTGTTCCTGAAAAACACAGTCTGTGTGACATCATCAGTCAGCTGATGGTCCCAGATCTGAATGGTTTCTGTCTCTACTGAGGAAGTCAGAGAATCTCACTGAGGTGTGGATCAGGTCTGAGTGACCTGTGGAGGGACAGCTTTAAACAGTCCACAGGTCTCACGTCCTGCTCAGTCTGGTAGCAGATACCTCGTATTGTTCCAGATGTGCTGACATCACAGTTCCCAGCAGCAGCAGCACAGCTGTGTGATACGATGAATCTCAGTTATTGATCCAACACACAGGAAATACAAAGATCAGGATTTATGAGAGTAATCATTATGAGTCTGAACACATGATCACTGAATGTTAGTCTCCACAATAATAAGCTAACACAAGCAAACACAGCTTCCAGCTCTTATTTTGAAACTTCTTTAGAGAGCTGTGATGTGAGCGTGCCTGGCTCTGAGGCACTTGGGTCAGCCTCTGTTGTTTAGAAGTGTTACAGACTGTGAATGACACAGACCTGTCAGTTTCATGTTTGTCTGTAACACAGCTCAGGGCTCCATGCTGAACGCATCCATCCAGTGTTATTGATCCAGGACTAATACCAGCATTGGATCAATACTACACAATCACATGTGTCCACGTGATGGATTTGACCAGCTTTATTCATTAATGATCAATCAACTTATTTACTGCATCTGAGTCCAGCTTCATTTAAATGATCCAACCATGAAAATGACATCAGTCCTACAGAAGCACTTAATGCTAACAGGAAGTCATTGATTAAGGTGGAATAACACAGAGAGACAACCACTCACAGTTAACCTGACCCCACTAACTGCATGTGTTTGGACTGTGGGAGGAAGCCGGAGTACCGGAGAGGACGCACACAAACACGGGAGAACATGAAGCAATGAAACAAAGATGGTGGATTTGACCTCAGGACCAGGCGCGTAATCTCCAGGGGGGTTACGGGGGTCATGACCCCCCAATAATCAGATCCAGCCAATATAATTTCATCATTCCAGTTTATAAAATTATGAATTATCTTGATTTTCTTTAATCGTTTCAATTATTATCAGCAAAATAGTTTCATGTTTAATCATCTAGTAATGTAACCCCGCCCCCTCCGCTGCATACTTGGTATTACCCAACCAGCTTTCTCTACCAAACCTTCACTGTTTGCTGTGTGTTTGTTAGCGCAGTCACTGGTGCCAGAGACTGCCAGTGTCTTCAGTCTGAGGGTTTGAAGTTTCCATGTCTGTGTGATGTGTGGTGTGAAGGCTGCTGGTTAAACTGGGACTCACTGTTTAAAGCACTGAGTGCTCATAGAGAGATGCTCCATGAGTCCCAGTACAGACTACAAACATGGTGGAAACTTAGCTTTGATATCCACACACTCTGCACGTCTGTGAGTAACTGTGATGAAGATGCGCAGAGATCTGTGTACAAACAGGAGAAAGACTGTAAAGACTCTGTGCTTCTAACAGCCTCTGTTAACATATGTGAGGCTGTTTGTTGTTGTTGCCATGGAGCTTTTCACTGTTTGGGTCAGCAGGTCATGTGATCAGGTTTGTTCTGCTGGACGATGGTTCAGTGTCAGGGTTTGTTTGCATTCATCAATAAATATCTAAATAAATCAAAGACTCCATGTTTGTTCTTTCATCATGTGACCTCTGCTCATCCATCTCTGTGTGTATCAGGATACATTTAGTTCATAATACACAGAAAAATCAGAGTTATTACCTGTAATAAATGTGAAAGATTCCTGCAGTGATAACCAGGCAGGACTGAAACACATCACAGCTGTCACCACGGTAACAGCACCGTCCATCCACAGGTGAGGGGAGGAGCAAAAAGAGGGACTTTCACCATTTTATACTAAAAACACTCGACTAATGTTTCTAATATGAAACAAATAAGCCCACATTAATGTGAGCATTTATTAAATAATAATAATAATGATTTCCTCCTGATCTCATTTCCATAGCAGAGAAAACTGTGGTGTATATTGAGGTGGAGGGTGTGGTCTATGGCTCAGGTGTAGAGTGAGGGTGGGGTGCACCACAGCAGCATGCTGGGACTGCTGAGGGTGGAGGAGGGAGTGATGATGACATCAGAGCTGCAGCAGTCAGCAGCACAGAGACCAGTGAACACACAGTCTGTTCATCTTTGCATAGATACAATATATAGCACAATATTGAATGACAGAGACGCTGTGTGGGCTTCCACAGATACACTGACGTCAGCATCCAGAGTCCTCCTGCTGCTCCCCCCTCAGAGCCCCGTGATCAGCACCAACACATTCAGTTAGATGACAGAGTCCAGCTGCAGCTAGAATCAGCTCTGTGAACAACAGCACAGCGTCAGTGTTTCACACTCAGTGAAAGGAGGAAACAGCAGAAGAACACCATGTGTGCTACGTTTCCCAGGACACACTACAAACTGCACAAATACAGCACGTGGAAGGACCTGGAGCTGCATTTAAAGAGAAAAGACAGCGTGATGTCCTGTATGGACAGGTGGAAGGAACCAAGTCCTCAGCTGAAACACTCGTGTTTGTCCACAGACAGGAAACACAGCAGGAAACAAAGAAGCTCATGGATAACACACTTCCTGTCAGTCACAATGAGGCTGCAGCCAAACACAGAAAGGTGTTTTTGTCCAGATGAGCCCAGAGAAGAAACACGAGTGTTGATCAGGGCAAGCTAAAAAAATAATCTAAACATGTGTGTATTGGCAGTTTTGACGGGCATGAAATCAGCAATGGGTGGGTGAAAGCCGTTCATCAGAGCTTAACTGCTGCTGATGTGGGCTGGCCTTCTCTGCACGCTCTTCAAGGCTGCTGTGTTTTCTGAAAACTTCCAACATTTGAGATTCTCCCGCAACCAATTTACGCTCATGACAGTTATGAGAATATAAATACCTCGCACTGTTGGGAGTAAATTCTTGCAAAAATGTGTTGTCTCCCTGTGAGGCAGTCTTACTTGCTCGGGAACCCATGATAACAACAACAGTCGGCGTCACAGACCACGTGTTCTACTCCGCACTTACTCAGACAAACACACTCAACACAACAACAACACAAAATAGGCCTATTGTCCAGCACATCTGGACCTCTGCTTCTTCACACGCAGTGCCACCCCGTCATGAGGGCTGGCCAGACTTTCGGACTGAGGACGGACACCCGTATAACGGGTGGAACGGCATCCCGGACCAATGGTGAAGCTGGCCAATTCGCGTAGTCAGAGCAGCTGGCCGGTCAGAGTGTTCCCACCTCCACAGGACAACGCGATTGTGCGGGGAAGTCACAGTTATAGGCCCTCCCAAAATTAGGTCCGGGCCTGGGCTAGAAGAATAAGAACCCTCGGCCTGGACAAGCGATGGTGAAGGAAGTCAGAGTTTAA
>NW_027051831.1:2500-33279 GCF_036321145.2 Pelmatolapia mariae
AGGTAGTTGTTTGTCTGTGGCTATTTGTCCCTCATTTGCCTTTATTGCAGGAGCAGCACCCCGGGAGGAACTAGCTCTGGCTGGAGGAGCGGCTGGGTGGTAATTATTGGGCTCAGATGAGGTCTCTGTAACTTGGTGTTCGGCCACACTGTGGTTAACGGACCCCCTCATCATCATGACAGTTTTGTTTCCCACTACCTTTGTTTGGCCGCTTACACTCCTTTCGCCTTTGGGATTTGAATCCAAGTTTTGAGCCCCCCCCAGGGAGTGCTCCTGCATTATCAGCTAAGGCTCGGGTGACCGAAGAATAGGTCTTGTTAAAAGGCTGTAACTCGTCACTGCAGGTCTGAATTTCTGGACTGGCCTGTAACACGGACACCTTAGAAAGCACATTTTTAGTATGATGGAACGAGTGAGATTTAGTTACCGTAGCTTGACTTCCCTGTCTCTCGGGTCTAATATGTATTTCACTCTTATTTGTTCTATTAGGTTTTCTCCAGGTTGTTTTGGGCTGAACAAAATTGTCATCTACCTGGGAGGCCGGTGGTCCAACCTCTACCTGCCCTAGTCTCTTCTCCTCCCTTAAACCCAATACTGGGCGAGAAGTGGAGGGGGGACAAAGAGGATCGCGAGGCGGACGCGGCGGTACAAGAAGCCCATTAACTGTCGGTTCTGGATCCCGGGCGGGACCAGTCCCCTGGTCGACATTATCGGAGTCAATAGGAGAAATCACTCGACTTGTTTGAGTGGTGTCTTTAGGTTTAATGAATTGTGGTATTGGCACAGGATCATCTAACAACGGGGTGGATTGTGAATCCCGGACTGTGAGATTCCCCGTGACCTGAACTGCAGGGTAGCGGGACGTCCGGTTCAGCCTGTTCAATTGACTTAGAGGTGGAAATTCCTCCTCGCTGTCTAAAAGTAATTCCTCTGCTGTTTAGGGGTTAGGGGGTAATAGCCAGTAGTTGACCAGACCAAATGGAAATAACTCGAAAAGTAAGTGTTGTAGAGGGATGAAAGTGGTGTCTATGGGGGGGTTTTGGGGTCCTCCGGACCCCCTGGTGAAGACCCCATGTCGATAGCACCAACGGTTCTGGACTTGTGTGAAATCGGTCAAAAATTGACCAGACCAAAAGGTCAAATCGGCAGATAGGAGTGTCCGATCGGGCTCATTCCACCACCACTGTACTCAGCAGGCCCTGCCGCTTCGTTAGACACCCAACATGGCAGGGATCGGTGACCTAACATGTGACTGAACATTTATGGGTCAGGTGACCGATGGTTGCCGAGTTACCCAACTGCGGATGAGGAATTCAACCCCCAGTCCGAGGGTGTGAGACTCGTGGTTCTGGGACTTTCTTGGGCGGAGATAAGGTCAGAAGATGTTTGGTGTCTTAGTGCACCTTCACGGACCTTAGGTTTAGTGAAAAGGACATGTCAGGGTGTAAAATTTTAAAAATGTTTTTTTAAAAAAACATTATAGTTATTGTAAAAAATTAAAATATATACAGTAAAAAAACCCTCTCATAGTATGCATGTTAAACAGTATTCATCTATGTAAAAACATCAACGTAAACGTTTTAATAAATGTCCATTTAAAAAAAAAAGACCATAAAAAGTATCATAAATTTAAAATACAATGTAAAAATCATAGTCCTCACAATATATTAAGTTTTTTTTAAAAACTATGTAAAAATATAAGATTTTATTTATTTTTACAATTCTAAATAGTCAAATTTAATCTTTGTGTAATTTTAGAAATTAAAGTTCTTATTGTGAATAACCATTTGGTAAAAGAAGTAAACTTCAAAACCTATTTCTACATTGAGAAACTCTGCCTATAAAAGGGCAACACTTCTCAGTTCACTCATTTTGGACCTAACGTTCAGACCATCAACAGCTCTCTTCATTGGGGATTTATTTTCTTTGCACCTTAAGGTAAGTTCAGTAATTTTTGGTGTGCGCGCGTGTGCACTTACCTGCTGTGTGTGTGTGTGCGCGTGTGCACTTACCTGCTGTGTGTGTGTGTGTGTGTGTGTGCGCGCGTGTGCACTTACCTGCTGTGTGTGTGTGTGTGTGTGTGTGCGCGCGTGTGCACTTACCTGCTGTGTGTGTGTGTGTGTGTGTGTGTGCGCGCGTGTGCACTTACCTGCTGTGTGTGTGTGTGTGTGTGTGTGTGCGCGCGTGTGCACTTACCTGCTGTGTGCGTGTGTGTGCACTTACCTGCTGTGTGCGTGTGTGTGCACTTACCTGCTGTGTGCGTGTGTGTGCACTTACCTGCTGTGTGTGTGTGTGTGCGTGTGTGTGCACTTACCTGCTGTGTGTGTGTGTGTGCGTGTGTGTGCACTTACCTGCTGTGTGTGTGTGTGTGCGTGTGTGTGTACTTACCTGCTGTGTGTGTGTGTGTGCGTGTGTGTGTACTTACCTGCTGTGTGTGTGTGTGTGCGTGTGTGTGTGTGTGCACTTACCTGCTGTGTGTGTGTGCACTTACCTGCTGTGTGTGTGTGTGTGCGCACTTACCTGCTGTGTGTGTGTGTGTGTACTTACCTGCTGTGTGTGTGTGTGTGCGCACTTACCTGCTGTGTGTGTGTGTGTGTACTTACCTGCTGTGTGTTTGTGTGTGTGTGTCTGTGTCTGTGTGTGTGCACTTACCTGCTGTGTGTTTGTGTGTGTGTGTCTGTGTCTGTGTGTGTGCACTTACCTGCTGTGTATGTGTTACCTGATTTTATTGTGTGTTCTTACCCAATTTTTTTCTTTTTACTTACCAGATTCCACCAGCCATGGAGGATGTTGCTAGGGACAACATGGATGGTTTGGCCAGAGCATTTTTGAGTTCCTCCAGTGTTTCAGATTTTCTTACTGACCCGGAGATCCTCATTCCTCTTCAGGCTACTACCGTTGACAATGCTGGTGAGGAATTAGATGCTGTGTTCGATTTTGACGGCATCGTAATTGAACTGAAATGGCTGGAAAGGTTGAAGCTGTTGTTTTCGAAGTTCAACCTTTCTCTCTATCGGATCCAACAACTTCGTAATTCTTGGCATTTAATCAAGAAACATTTGGATCTTACCAAGTTTTCCAGGGAAGGCCTGCAAGTGCTCCACAAGGTTCGAGGCGTCGATCTTATTGAGCTGGACGAAGGTTTTAAATTGCATGTTGTTGCAATTCCCAGATCGCTTGTTAGGGTGGATAAAGCCTGTCAGTCCCCGGGATATTTTGTCACAGAAACAGTTGAACTCATCAATGGCATGATGGTCAACTTTGTTGAGAGCCTTAGAGCCCTCCCAGTTGGAGATCTTGATCGACCCTCTGTACAGAAGACAGTCCTGCAGAACAAAGGGTTCATGAATGTCCTACCTCAGGATCAAGAGTTTGTGCTTTGCACTATTGATCAGTCGAAGGATTTGTTGCTTGAACATCCGACATTGGATCTCCATTTTTTTGTGTACAAGTTTGGCCAAAAGTCACATGAACCACTCACTTTATGCAAAATCACGGATTTCCAGAACATCGTTCGGTGTTCTCTGCATGTGGCGTGCAATGTCATTCCAGATGACACCAACACCCAACTTTTCTGGTCTAGAGCTGGTTTACAGTTGTTGGTTGGGCCAAGAGCAACACTTTTCACTGCCATGTCCATGCACGAGTGTGCAAACTTTCAGACAGAGCTGGATCAACATGAGCTGGATGTTGCTCCAGCTTTGGCTAAAATTGCCAGACTGCCGTTTGTTACCTTTTGGCAGTTTTATGTGTCCAGTCCACACACCCACTATCAATCAACATTCCGACACCCAGTAAGTGGATTGATAGTGAATTGTGGGCTGAGCCACCCCAACTACCAGAAAGCTCTTCACACGCGTGCGGAGGATTACTACGTCCACATGCGGGACCTTGCCATCAAGTGCAAATGCTACTACCCGTTGCGCATTGAGATGGTCCAGGGGCTGGATGAAGAGGATTTAGGAGTACTGAAGGAACCCATTCCTCCTCACACTTTCTTCCAGATTCCTAACATCCAAAGGTTGTTGGAGAACTTCCCACTGCTCGTACCTTTCCAATGGAAGGAGGAAGAGTTAAGCCTCCAGTCTGTCCTTTCCCAGTGTCTAACCCACATGGTCGAGGAGCTCTGGCAGCTGGGCCAACAGCACGAGGGCAAAGGTGGGTTCCTGCCCGTGTGGAGAGCCTTTCAGCTAGAAATAGCATTAGAGGAGGCATTCCACGGACACCCGTTGTCTAATGTTGACATTGTGTATACCTCTGCCCTGGGCACAAGTTCTCGGCATGAATTCAGTGCCACACATGTCCGGGGCTTCATGGCGCTTGGCTCTGCAACTGGGCCAGCAATTGAGGACACACCTCCCCCTTTGTTACACTGGACCAGGGTTAGGGGAAATTAAAGTTTGGGAGTCCAGTCCCCAAAGGGGGCTGGGCTCCAGTGCACGGGCCACAACTGTTCTCATCCCGGATGTCCAGGTGACCCACAGTTCTGCTGCCAGGATGTATGAGGTGAGTTCCTATGGATGAGGGGTTAGGGTTAGGGTTAAAGAAAAGAACCTGTCCCTCCCGAAGGAGGAACAGAGCGTGCACGGGCCATCGACCCCAATGGTCCGCAGCCTCACATCCCTCTACCTCCATAATTGTTTTTAGTTGTCCAGGTAAGTATTTCTTTTACAGGTTTTTTCCTTTCAGGTAAGTATTATTTAAATTTTTACAGGTAAGTATTTCTTTTTTACAGGTTGTCATTTTTCGTGTCCGTTACTTTGGCTTAATTCCAATAAAGATTTTTAATTCCAATTTGTTTTCTGTGTTTTCTTTCAAATTTAGTTTGAATTAATCTCCAATTTGAGTTTTTAAGGAAAATCAATAAAACATGAATTAAAATATGAAATAAAATCCCCCAAAATAACAAACTAAAATAACAAACTAACATAAAGTAGAAAAAATTAAATGAGTATGCCCCTGTCGCGACGTTTCGAAGATGTTACTCCTTCCTCAGGCGAGGGCATACTGAAGAGCTCTGTGTTTGAAGCTCCTATTTATACTCTCTCCTCTGATCCCGCCTCCTTTGGCTTTCTTTTAAAATTCTTTTCAGCTTTTTGCTTTTTTCAATTCTGCCAGACTTTTTGGCTCTAATCTTTCCCTTTCTTCTTTCTCTCTTCATTTTCAGTCTTTTCCTCTTTCCCCTTTGACTTTTCCCTTTTCATCATCCTTTTCTTCCCTTCTCTTGACCTCTGCCCTTTACCCTTCCTTTTGGCCTACATCTGTCTCTTTCTCTTCCAATTTTTAGGTTCCATTAATGCCGACTTGGCTTCTTATAAACTCTCAACCCTGCTTGGGGAGGACTCAACCCTACTTGGGGAGTAAATAATTTAGAAAGGCGATGTGACTTTGGGTTAGGCTTTAGGTTTCAGCTTAGGGTTAGGATTACTTGGGCTTCAGATCCAGTACTGGGCTGAGGTTTGAGATTTAATTTCCAAAAATGAAGTAGAAGTGGGACTTTCCAAAATTGTAAAATTGTTTAGGGCCAGATTAGATCAGGGGGTAGGTACAATAGGGCTAGATTCCAAATTAGGGTTTGATTAATTTTAGATAAACAAATTGGTTAAGGTTAGGATTATGATTTGGGTAGGGCATAGATGCTAGATTTAGCTTAGCTAGGAGTGAGACCCAAAGACCAACCGGAGCGAGGCGCTGGCTGGTTAGGGTTGAAGAAAAGAACCTGTCCCTCCCGAAGGAGGAACAGAGCGTGCACGGGCCATCGACCCCAATGGTCCGCAGCCTCACATCCCTCTACCTCCATAATTGTTTTTAGTTGTCCAGGTAAGTATTTCTTTTACAGGTTTTTTCCTTTCAGGTAAGTATTATTTAAATTTTTACAGGTAAGTATTTCTTTTTTACAGGTTGTCATTTTTCGTGTCCGTTACTTTGGCTTAATTCCAATAAAGATTTTTAATTCCAATTTGTTTTCTGTGTTTTCTTTCAAATTTAGTTTGAATTAATCTCCAATTTGAGTTTTTAAGGAAAATCAATAAAACATGAATTAAAATATGAAATAAAATCCCCCAAAATAACAAACTAAAATAACAAACTAACATAAAGTAGAAAAAATTAAATGAGTATGCCCCTGTCGCGACGTTTCGAAGATGTTACTCCTTCCTCAGGCGAGGGCATACTGAAGAGCTCTGTGTTTGAAGCTCCTATTTATACTCTCTCCTCTGATCCCGCCTCCTTTGGCTTTCTTTTAAAATTCTTTTCAGCTTTTTGCTTTTTTCAATTCTGCCAGACTTTTTGGCTCTAATCTTTCCCTTTCTTCTTTCTCTCTTCATTTTCAGTCTTTTCCTCTTTCCCCTTTGACTTTTCCCTTTTCATCATCCTTTTCTTCCCTTCTCTTGACCTCTGCCCTTTACCCTTCCTTTTGGCCTACATCTGTCTCTTTCTCTTCCAATTTTTAGGTTCCATTAATGCCGACTTGGCTTCTTATAAACTCTCAACCCTGCTTGGGGAGGACTCAACCCTACTTGGGGAGTAAATAATTTAGAAAGGCGATGTGACTTTGGGTTAGGCTTTAGGTTTCAGCTTAGGGTTAGGATTACTTGGGCTTCAGATCCAGTACTGGGCTGAGGTTTGAGATTTAATTTCCAAAAATGAAGTAGAAGTGGGACTTTCCAAAATTGTAAAATTGTTTAGGGCCAGATTAGATCAGGGGGTAGGTACAATAGGGCTAGATTCCAAATTAGGGTTTGATTAATTTTAGATAAACAAATTGGTTAAGGTTAGGATTATGATTTGGGTAGGGCATAGATGCTAGATTTAGCTTAGCTAGGAGTGAGACCCAAAGACCAACCGGAGCGAGGCGCTGGCTGGTTAGGGTTGAAGAAAAGAACCTGTCCCTCCCGAAGGAGGAACAGAGCGTGCACGGGCCATCGACCCCAATGGTCCGCAGCCTCACATCCCTCTACCTCCATAATTGTTTTTAGTTGTCCAGGTAAGTATTTCTTTTACAGGTTTTTTCCTTTCAGGTAAGTATTATTTAAATTTTTACAGGTAAGTATTTCTTTTTTACAGGTTGTCATTTTTCGTGTCCGTTACTTTGGCTTAATTCCAATAAAGATTTTTAATTCCAATTTGTTTTCTGTGTTTTCTTTCAAATTTAGTTTGAATTAATCTCCAATTTGAGTTTTTAAGGAAAATCAATAAAACATGAATTAAAATATGAAATAAAATCCCCCAAAATAACAAACTAAAATAACAAACTAACATAAAGTAGAAAAAATTAAATGAGTATGCCCCTGTCGCGACGTTTCGAAGATGTTACTCCTTCCTCAGGCGAGGGCATACTGAAGAGCTCTGTGTTTGAAGCTCCTATTTATACTCTCTCCTCTGATCCCGCCTCCTTTGGCTTTCTTTTAAAATTCTTTTCAGCTTTTTGCTTTTTTCAATTCTGCCAGACTTTTTGGCTCTAATCTTTCCCTTTCTTCTTTCTCTCTTCATTTTCAGTCTTTTCCTCTTTCCCCTTTGACTTTTCCCTTTTCATCATCCTTTTCTTCCCTTCTCTTGACCTCTGCCCTTTACCCTTCCTTTTGGCCTACATCTGTCTCTTTCTCTTCCAATTTTTAGGTTCCATTAATGCCGACTTGGCTTCTTATAAACTCTCAACCCTGCTTGGGGAGGACTCAACCCTACTTGGGGAGTAAATAATTTAGAAAGGCGATGTGACTTTGGGTTAGGCTTTAGGTTTCAGCTTAGGGTTAGGATTACTTGGGCTTCAGATCCAGTACTGGGCTGAGGTTTGAGATTTAATTTCCAAAAATGAAGTAGAAGTGGGACTTTCCAAAATTGTAAAATTGTTTAGGGCCAGATTAGATCAGGGGGTAGGTACAATAGGGCTAGATTCCAAATTAGGGTTTGATTAATTTTAGATAAACAAATTGGTTAAGGTTAGGATTATGATTTGGGTAGGGCATAGATGCTAGATTTAGCTTAGCTAGGAGTGAGACCCAAAGACCAACCGGAGCGAGGCGCTGGCTGGTTAGGGTTGAAGAAAAGAACCTGTCCCTCTCGAAGGAGGAACAGAGCGTGCACGGGCCATCGACCCCAATGGTCCGCAGCCTCACATCCCTCTACCTCCATAATTGTTTTTAGTTGTCCAGGTAAGTATTTCTTTTACAGGTTTTTTCCTTTCAGGTAAGTATTATTTAAATTTTTACAGGTAAGTATTTCTTTTTTACAGGTTGTCATTTTTCGTGTCCGTTACTTTGGCTTAATTCCAATAAAGATTTTTAATTCCAATTTGTTTTCTGTGTTTTCTTTCAAATTTAGTTTGAATTAATCTCCAATTTGAGTTTTTAAGGAAAATCAATAAAACATGAATTAAAATATGAAATAAAATCCCCCAAAATAACAAACTAAAATAACAAACTAACATAAAGTAGAAAAAATTAAATGAGTATGCCCCTGTCGCGACGTTTCGAAGATGTTACTCCTTCCTCAGGCGAGGGCATACTGAAGAGCTCTGTGTTTGAAGCTCCTATTTATACTCTCTCCTCTGATCCCGCCTCCTTTGGCTTTCTTTGGCTTTCTTTTAAAATTCTTTTCAGCTTTTTGCTTTTTTCAATTCTGCCAGACTTTTTGGCTCTAATCTTTCCCTTTCTTCTTTCTCTCTTCATTTTCAGTCTTTTCCTCTTTCCCCTTTGACTTTTCCCTTTTCATCATCCTTTTCTTCCCTTCTCTTGACCTCTGCCCTTTACCCTTCCTTTTGGCCTACATCTGTCTCTTTCTCTTCCAATTTTTAGGTTCCATTAATGCCGACTTGGCTTCTTATAAACTCTCAACCCTGCTTGGGGAGGACTCAACCCTACTTGGGGAGTAAATAATTTAGAAAGGCGATGTGACTTTGGGTTAGGCTTTAGGTTTCAGCTTAGGGTTAGGATTACTTGGGCTTCAGATCCAGTACTGGGCTGAGGTTTGAGATTTAATTTCCAAAAATGAAGTAGAAGTGGGACTTTCCAAAATTGTAAAATTGTTTAGGGCCAGATTAGATCAGGGGGTAGGTACAATAGGGCTAGATTCCAAATTAGGGTTTGATTAATTTTAGATAAACAAATTGGTTAAGGTTAGGATTATGATTTGGGTAGGGCATAGATGCTAGATTTAGCTTAGCTAGGAGTGAGACCCAAAGACCAACCGGAGCGAGGCGCTGGCTGGTTAGGGTTGAAGAAAAGAACCTGTCCCTCCCGAAGGAGGAACAGAGCGTGCACGGGCCATCGACCCCAATGGTCCGCAGCCTCACATCCCTCTACCTCCATAATTGTTTTTAGTTGTCCAGGTAAGTATTTCTTTTACAGGTTTTTTCCTTTCAGGTAAGTATTATTTAAATTTTTACAGGTAAGTATTTCTTTTTTACAGGTTGTCATTTTTCGTGTCCGTTACTTTGGCTTAATTCCAATAAAGATTTTTAATTCCAATTTGTTTTCTGTGTTTTCTTTCAAATTTAGTTTGAATTAATCTCCAATTTGAGTTTTTAAGGAAAATCAATAAAACATGAATTAAAATATGAAATAAAATCCCCCAAAATAACAAACTAAAATAACAAACTAACATAAAGTAGAAAAAATTAAATGAGTATGCCCCTGTCGCGACGTTTCGAAGATGTTACTCCTTCCTCAGGCGAGGGCATACTGAAGAGCTCTGTGTTTGAAGCTCCTATTTATACTCTCTCCTCTGATCCCGCCTCCTTTGGCTTTCTTTTAAAATTCTTTTCAGCTTTTTGCTTTTTTCAATTCTGCCAGACTTTTTGGCTCTAATCTTTCCCTTTCTTCTTTCTCTCTTCATTTTCAGTCTTTTCCTCTTTCCCCTTTGACTTTTCCCTTTTCATCATCCTTTTCTTCCCTTCTCTTGACCTCTGCCCTTTACCCTTCCTTTTGGCCTACATCTGTCTCTTTCTCTTCCAATTTTTAGGTTCCATTAATGCCGACTTGGCTTCTTATAAACTCTCAACCCTGCTTGGGGAGGACTCAACCCTACTTGGGGAGTAAATAATTTAGAAAGGCGATGTGACTTTGGGTTAGGCTTTAGGTTTCAGCTTAGGGTTAGGATTACTTGGGCTTCAGATCCAGTACTGGGCTGAGGTTTGAGATTTAATTTCCAAAAATGAAGTAGAAGTGGGACTTTCCAAAATTGTAAAATTGTTTAGGGCCAGATTAGATCAGGGGGTAGGTACAATAGGGCTAGATTCCAAATTAGGGTTTGATTAATTTTAGATAAACAAATTGGTTAAGGTTAGGATTATGATTTGGGTAGGGCATAGATGCTAGATTTAGCTTAGCTAGGAGTGAGACCCAAAGACCAACCGGAGCGAGGCGCTGGCTGGTTAGGGTTGAAGAAAAGAACCTGTCCCTCTCGAAGGAGGAACAGAGCGTGCACGGGCCATCGACCCCAATGGTCCGCAGCCTCACATCCCTCTACCTCCATAATTGTTTTTAGTTGTCCAGGTAAGTATTTCTTTTACAGGTTTTTTCCTTTCAGGTAAGTATTATTTAAATTTTTACAGGTAAGTATTTCTTTTTTACAGGTTGTCATTTTTCGTGTCCGTTACTTTGGCTTAATTCCAATAAAGATTTTTAATTCCAATTTGTTTTCTGTGTTTTCTTTCAAATTTAGTTTGAATTAATCTCCAATTTGAGTTTTTAAGGAAAATCAATAAAACATGAATTAAAATATGAAATAAAATCCCCCAAAATAACAAACTAAAATAACAAACTAACATAAAGTAGAAAAAATTAAATGAGTATGCCCCTGTCGCGACGTTTCGAAGATGTTACTCCTTCCTCAGGCGAGGGCATACTGAAGAGCTCTGTGTTTGAAGCTCCTATTTATACTCTCTCCTCTGATCCCGCCTCCTTTGGCTTTCTTTGGCTTTCTTTTAAAATTCTTTTCAGCTTTTTGCTTTTTTCAATTCTGCCAGACTTTTTGGCTCTAATCTTTCCCTTTCTTCTTTCTCTCTTCATTTTCAGTCTTTTCCTCTTTCCCCTTTGACTTTTCCCTTTTCATCATCCTTTTCTTCCCTTCTCTTGACCTCTGCCCTTTACCCTTCCTTTTGGCCTACATCTGTCTCTTTCTCTTCCAATTTTTAGGTTCCATTAATGCCGACTTGGCTTCTTATAAACTCTCAACCCTGCTTGGGGAGGACTCAACCCTACTTGGGGAGTAAATAATTTAGAAAGGCGATGTGACTTTGGGTTAGGCTTTAGGTTTCAGCTTAGGGTTAGGATTACTTGGGCTTCAGATCCAGTACTGGGCTGAGGTTTGAGATTTAATTTCCAAAAATGAAGTAGAAGTGGGACTTTCCAAAATTGTAAAATTGTTTAGGGCCAGATTAGATCAGGGGGTAGGTACAATAGGGCTAGATTCCAAATTAGGGTTTGATTAATTTTAGATAAACAAATTGGTTAAGGTTAGGATTATGATTTGGGTAGGGCATAGATGCTAGATTTAGCTTAGCTAGGAGTGAGACCCAAAGACCAACCGGAGCGAGGCGCTGGCTGGTTAGGGTTGAAGAAAAGAACCTGTCCCTCTCGAAGGAGGAACAGAGCGTGCACGGGCCATCGACCCCAATGGTCCGCAGCCTCACATCCCTCTACCTCCATAATTGTTTTTAGTTGTCCAGGTAAGTATTTCTTTTACAGGTTTTTTCCTTTCAGGTAAGTATTATTTAAATTTTTACAGGTAAGTATTTCTTTTTTACAGGTTGTCATTTTTCGTGTCCGTTACTTTGGCTTAATTCCAATAAAGATTTTTAATTCCAATTTGTTTTCTGTGTTTTCTTTCAAATTTAGTTTGAATTAATCTCCAATTTGAGTTTTTAAGGAAAATCAATAAAACATGAATTAAAATATGAAATAAAATCCCCCAAAATAACAAACTAAAATAACAAACTAACATAAAGTAGAAAAAATTAAATGAGTATGCCCCTGTCGCGACGTTTCGAAGATGTTACTCCTTCCTCAGGCGAGGGCATACTGAAGAGCTCTGTGTTTGAAGCTCCTATTTATACTCTCTCCTCTGATCCCGCCTCCTTTGGCTTTCTTTGGCTTTCTTTTAAAATTCTTTTCAGCTTTTTGCTTTTTTCAATTCTGCCAGACTTTTTGGCTCTAATCTTTCCCTTTCTTCTTTCTCTCTTCATTTTCAGTCTTTTCCTCTTTCCCCTTTGACTTTTCCCTTTTCATCATCCTTTTCTTCCCTTCTCTTGACCTCTGCCCTTTACCCTTCCTTTTGGCCTACATCTGTCTCTTTCTCTTCCAATTTTTAGGTTCCATTAATGCCGACTTGGCTTCTTATAAACTCTCAACCCTGCTTGGGGAGGACTCAACCCTACTTGGGGAGTAAATAATTTAGAAAGGCGATGTGACTTTGGGTTAGGCTTTAGGTTTCAGCTTAGGGTTAGGATTACTTGGGCTTCAGATCCAGTACTGGGCTGAGGTTTGAGATTTAATTTCCAAAAATGAAGTAGAAGTGGGACTTTCCAAAATTGTAAAATTGTTTAGGGCCAGATTAGATCAGGGGGTAGGTACAATAGGGCTAGATTCCAAATTAGGGTTTGATTAATTTTAGATAAACAAATTGGTTAAGGTTAGGATTATGATTTGGGTAGGGCATAGATGCTAGATTTAGCTTAGCTAGGAGTGAGACCCAAAGACCAACCGGAGCGAGGCGCTGGCTGGTTAGGGTTGAAGAAAAGAACCTGTCCCTCCCGAAGGAGGAACAGAGCGTGCACGGGCCATCGACCCCAATGGTCCGCAGCCTCACATCCCTCTACCTCCATAATTGTTTTTAGTTGTCCAGGTAAGTATTTCTTTTACAGGTTTTTTCCTTTCAGGTAAGTATTATTTAAATTTTTACAGGTAAGTATTTCTTTTTTACAGGTTGTCATTTTTCGTGTCCGTTACTTTGGCTTAATTCCAATAAAGATTTTTAATTCCAATTTGTTTTCTGTGTTTTCTTTCAAATTTAGTTTGAATTAATCTCCAATTTGAGTTTTTAAGGAAAATCAATAAAACATGAATTAAAATATGAAATAAAATCCCCCAAAATAACAAACTAAAATAACAAACTAACATAAAGTAGAAAAAATTAAATGAGTATGCCCCTGTCGCGACGTTTCGAAGATGTTACTCCTTCCTCAGGCGAGGGCATACTGAAGAGCTCTGTGTTTGAAGCTCCTATTTATACTCTCTCCTCTGATCCCGCCTCCTTTGGCTTTCTTTTAAAATTCTTTTCAGCTTTTTGCTTTTTTCAATTCTGCCAGACTTTTTGGCTCTAATCTTTCCCTTTCTTCTTTCTCTCTTCATTTTCAGTCTTTTCCTCTTTCCCCTTTGACTTTTCCCTTTTCATCATCCTTTTCTTCCCTTCTCTTGACCTCTGCCCTTTACCCTTCCTTTTGGCCTACATCTGTCTCTTTCTCTTCCAATTTTTAGGTTCCATTAATGCCGACTTGGCTTCTTATAAACTCTCAACCCTGCTTGGGGAGGACTCAACCCTACTTGGGGAGTAAATAATTTAGAAAGGCGATGTGACTTTGGGTTAGGCTTTAGGTTTCAGCTTAGGGTTAGGATTACTTGGGCTTCAGATCCAGTACTGGGCTGAGGTTTGAGATTTAATTTCCAAAAATGAAGTAGAAGTGGGACTTTCCAAAATTGTAAAATTGTTTAGGGCCAGATTAGATCAGGGGGTAGGTACAATAGGGCTAGATTCCAAATTAGGGTTTGATTAATTTTAGATAAACAAATTGGTTAAGGTTAGGATTATGATTTGGGTAGGGCATAGATGCTAGATTTAGCTTAGCTAGGAGTGAGACCCAAAGACCAACCGGAGCGAGGCGCTGGCTGGTTAGGGTTGAAGAAAAGAACCTGTCCCTCTCGAAGGAGGAACAGAGCGTGCACGGGCCATCGACCCCAATGGTCCGCAGCCTCACATCCCTCTACCTCCATAATTGTTTTTAGTTGTCCAGGTAAGTATTTCTTTTACAGGTTTTTTCCTTTCAGGTAAGTATTATTTAAATTTTTACAGGTAAGTATTTCTTTTTTACAGGTTGTCATTTTTCGTGTCCGTTACTTTGGCTTAATTCCAATAAAGATTTTTAATTCCAATTTGTTTTCTGTGTTTTCTTTCAAATTTAGTTTGAATTAATCTCCAATTTGAGTTTTTAAGGAAAATCAATAAAACATGAATTAAAATATGAAATAAAATCCCCCAAAATAACAAACTAAAATAACAAACTAACATAAAGTAGAAAAAATTAAATGAGTATGCCCCTGTCGCGACGTTTCGAAGATGTTACTCCTTCCTCAGGCGAGGGCATACTGAAGAGCTCTGTGTTTGAAGCTCCTATTTATACTCTCTCCTCTGATCCCGCCTCCTTTGGCTTTCTTTTAAAATTCTTTTCAGCTTTTTGCTTTTTTCAATTCTGCCAGACTTTTTGGCTCTAATCTTTCCCTTTCTTCTTTCTCTCTTCATTTTCAGTCTTTTCCTCTTTCCCCTTTGACTTTTCCCTTTTCATCATCCTTTTCTTCCCTTCTCTTGACCTCTGCCCTTTACCCTTCCTTTTGGCCTACATCTGTCTCTTTCTCTTCCAATTTTTAGGTTCCATTAATGTCGACTTGGCTTCTTATAAACTCTCAACCCTGCTTGGGGAGGACTCAACCCTACTTGGGGAGTAAATAATTTAGAAAGGCGATGTGACTTTGGGTTAGGCTTTAGGTTTCAGCTTAGGGTTAGGATTACTTGGGCTTCAGATCCAGTACTGGGCTGAGGTTTGAGATTTAATTTCCAAAAATGAAGTAGAAGTGGGACTTTCCAAAATTGTAAAATTGTTTAGGGCCAGATTAGATCAGGGGGTAGGTACAATAGGGCTAGATTCCAAATTAGGGTTTGATTAATTTTAGATAAACAAATTGGTTAAGGTTAGGATTATGATTTGGGTAGGGCATAGATGCTAGATTTAGCTTAGCTAGGAGTGAGACCCAAAGACCAACCGGAGCGAGGCGCTGGCTGGTTAGGGTTGAAGAAAAGAACCTGTCCCTCCCGAAGGAGGAACAGAGCGTGCACGGGCCATCGACCCCAATGGTCCGCAGCCTCACATCCCTCTACCTCCATAATTGTTTTTAGTTGTCCAGGTAAGTATTTCTTTTACAGGTTTTTTCCTTTCAGGTAAGTATTATTTAAATTTTTACAGGTAAGTATTTCTTTTTTACAGGTTGTCATTTTTCGTGTCCGTTACTTTGGCTTAATTCCAATAAAGATTTTTAATTCCAATTTGTTTTCTGTGTTTTCTTTCAAATTTAGTTTGAATTAATCTCCAATTTGAGTTTTTAAGGAAAATCAATAAAACATGAATTAAAATATGAAATAAAATCCCCCAAAATAACAAACTAAAATAACAAACTAACATAAAGTAGAAAAAATTAAATGAGTATGCCCCTGTCGCGACGTTTCGAAGATGTTACTCCTTCCTCAGGCGAGGGCATACTGAAGAGCTCTGTGTTTGAAGCTCCTATTTATACTCTCTCCTCTGATCCCGCCTCCTTTGGCTTTCTTTTAAAATTCTTTTCAGCTTTTTGCTTTTTTCAATTCTGCCAGACTTTTTGGCTCTAATCTTTCCCTTTCTTCTTTCTCTCTTCATTTTCAGTCTTTTCCTCTTTCCCCTTTGACTTTTCCCTTTTCATCATCCTTTTCTTCCCTTCTCTTGACCTCTGCCCTTTACCCTTCCTTTTGGCCTACATCTGTCTCTTTCTCTTCCAATTTTTAGGTTCCATTAATGCCGACTTGGCTTCTTATAAACTCTCAACCCTGCTTGGGGAGGACTCAACCCTACTTGGGGAGTAAATAATTTAGAAAGGCGATGTGACTTTGGGTTAGGCTTTAGGTTTCAGCTTAGGGTTAGGATTACTTGGGCTTCAGATCCAGTACTGGGCTGAGGTTTGAGATTTAATTTCCAAAAATGAAGTAGAAGTGGGACTTTCCAAAATTGTAAAATTGTTTAGGGCCAGATTAGATCAGGGGGTAGGTACAATAGGGCTAGATTCCAAATTAGGGTTTGATTAATTTTAGATAAACAAATTGGTTAAGGTTAGGATTATGATTTGGGTAGGGCATAGATGCTAGATTTAGCTTAGCTAGGAGTGAGACCCAAAGACCAACCGGAGCGAGGCGCTGGCTGGTTAGGGTTGAAGAAAAGAACCTGTCCCTCCCGAAGGAGGAACAGAGCGTGCACGGGCCATCGACCCCAATGGTCCGCAGCCTCACATCCCTCTACCTCCATAATTGTTTTTAGTTGTCCAGGTAAGTATTTCTTTTACAGGTTTTTTCCTTTCAGGTAAGTATTATTTAAATTTTTACAGGTAAGTATTTCTTTTTTACAGGTTGTCATTTTTCGTGTCCGTTACTTTGGCTTAATTCCAATAAAGATTTTTAATTCCAATTTGTTTTCTGTGTTTTCTTTCAAATTTAGTTTGAATTAATCTCCAATTTGAGTTTTTAAGGAAAATCAATAAAACATGAATTAAAATATGAAATAAAATCCCCCAAAATAACAAACTAAAATAACAAACTAACATAAAGTAGAAAAAATTAAATGAGTATGCCCCTGTCGCGACGTTTCGAAGATGTTACTCCTTCCTCAGGCGAGGGCATACTGAAGAGCTCTGTGTTTGAAGCTCCTATTTATACTCTCTCCTCTGATCCCGCCTCCTTTGGCTTTCTTTTAAAATTCTTTTCAGCTTTTTGCTTTTTTCAATTCTGCCAGACTTTTTGGCTCTAATCTTTCCCTTTCTTCTTTCTCTCTTCATTTTCAGTCTTTTCCTCTTTCCCCTTTGACTTTTCCCTTTTCATCATCCTTTTCTTCCCTTCTCTTGACCTCTGCCCTTTACCCTTCCTTTTGGCCTACATCTGTCTCTTTCTCTTCCAATTTTTAGGTTCCATTAATGCCGACTTGGCTTCTTATAAACTCTCAACCCTGCTTGGGGAGGACTCAACCCTACTTGGGGAGTAAATAATTTAGAAAGGCGATGTGACTTTGGGTTAGGCTTTAGGTTTCAGCTTAGGGTTAGGATTACTTGGGCTTCAGATCCAGTACTGGGCTGAGGTTTGAGATTTAATTTCCAAAAATGAAGTAGAAGTGGGACTTTCCAAAATTGTAAAATTGTTTAGGGCCAGATTAGATCAGGGGGTAGGTACAATAGGGCTAGATTCCAAATTAGGGTTTGATTAATTTTAGATAAACAAATTGGTTAAGGTTAGGATTATGATTTGGGTAGGGCATAGATGCTAGATTTAGCTTAGCTAGGAGTGAGACCCAAAGACCAACCGGAGCGAGGCGCTGGCTGGTTAGGGTTGAAGAAAAGAACCTGTCCCTCCCGAAGGAGGAACAGAGCGTGCACGGGCCATCGACCCCAATGGTCCGCAGCCTCACATCCCTCTACCTCCATAATTGTTTTTAGTTGTCCAGGTAAGTATTTCTTTTACAGGTTTTTTCCTTTCAGGTAAGTATTATTTAAATTTTTACAGGTAAGTATTTCTTTTTTACAGGTTGTCATTTTTCGTGTCCGTTACTTTGGCTTAATTCCAATAAAGATTTTTAATTCCAATTTGTTTTCTGTGTTTTCTTTCAAATTTAGTTTGAATTAATCTCCAATTTGAGTTTTTAAGGAAAATCAATAAAACATGAATTAAAATATGAAATAAAATCCCCCAAAATAACAAACTAAAATAACAAACTAACATAAAGTAGAAAAAATTAAATGAGTATGCCCCTGTCGCGACGTTTCGAAGATGTTACTCCTTCCTCAGGCGAGGGCATACTGAAGAGCTCTGTGTTTGAAGCTCCTATTTATACTCTCTCCTCTGATCCCGCCTCCTTTGGCTTTCTTTTAAAATTCTTTTCAGCTTTTTGCTTTTTTCAATTCTGCCAGACTTTTTGGCTCTAATCTTTCCCTTTCTTCTTTCTCTCTTCATTTTCAGTCTTTTCCTCTTTCCCCTTTGACTTTTCCCTTTTCATCATCCTTTTCTTCCCTTCTCTTGACCTCTGCCCTTTACCCTTCCTTTTGGCCTACATCTGTCTCTTTCTCTTCCAATTTTTAGGTTCCATTAATGCCGACTTGGCTTCTTATAAACTCTCAACCCTGCTTGGGGAGGACTCAACCCTACTTGGGGAGTAAATAATTTAGAAAGGCGATGTGACTTTGGGTTAGGCTTTAGGTTTCAGCTTAGGGTTAGGATTACTTGGGCTTCAGATCCAGTACTGGGCTGAGGTTTGAGATTTAATTTCCAAAAATGAAGTAGAAGTGGGACTTTCCAAAATTGTAAAATTGTTTAGGGCCAGATTAGATCAGGGGGTAGGTACAATAGGGCTAGATTCCAAATTAGGGTTTGATTAATTTTAGATAAACAAATTGGTTAAGGTTAGGATTATGATTTGGGTAGGGCATAGATGCTAGATTTAGCTTAGCTAGGAGTGAGACCCAAAGACCAACCGGAGCGAGGCGCTGGCTGGTTAGGGTTGAAGAAAAGAACCTGTCCCTCCCGAAGGAGGAACAGAGCGTGCACGGGCCATCGACCCCAATGGTCCGCAGCCTCACATCCCTCTACCTCCATAATTGTTTTTAGTTGTCCAGGTAAGTATTTCTTTTACAGGTTTTTTCCTTTCAGGTAAGTATTATTTAAATTTTTACAGGTAAGTATTTCTTTTTTACAGGTTGTCATTTTTCGTGTCCGTTACTTTGGCTTAATTCCAATAAAGATTTTTAATTCCAATTTGTTTTCTGTGTTTTCTTTCAAATTTAGTTTGAATTAATCTCCAATTTGAGTTTTTAAGGAAAATCAATAAAACATGAATTAAAATATGAAATAAAATCCCCCAAAATAACAAACTAAAATAACAAACTAACATAAAGTAGAAAAAATTAAATGAGTATGCCCCTGTCGCGACGTTTCGAAGATGTTACTCCTTCCTCAGGCGAGGGCATACTGAAGAGCTCTGTGTTTGAAGCTCCTATTTATACTCTCTCCTCTGATCCCGCCTCCTTTGGCTTTCTTTTAAAATTCTTTTCAGCTTTTTGCTTTTTTCAATTCTGCCAGACTTTTTGGCTCTAATCTTTCCCTTTCTTCTTTCTCTCTTCATTTTCAGTCTTTTCCTCTTTCCCCTTTGACTTTTCCCTTTTCATCATCCTTTTCTTCCCTTCTCTTGACCTCTGCCCTTTACCCTTCCTTTTGGCCTACATCTGTCTCTTTCTCTTCCAATTTTTAGGTTCCATTAATGCCGACTTGGCTTCTTATAAACTCTCAACCCTGCTTGGGGAGGACTCAACCCTACTTGGGGAGTAAATAATTTAGAAAGGCGATGTGACTTTGGGTTAGGCTTTAGGTTTCAGCTTAGGGTTAGGATTACTTGGGCTTCAGATCCAGTACTGGGCTGAGGTTTGAGATTTAATTTCCAAAAATGAAGTAGAAGTGGGACTTTCCAAAATTGTAAAATTGTTTAGGGCCAGATTAGATCAGGGGGTAGGTACAATAGGGCTAGATTCCAAATTAGGGTTTGATTAATTTTAGATAAACAAATTGGTTAAGGTTAGGATTATGATTTGGGTAGGGCATAGATGCTAGATTTAGCTTAGCTAGGAGTGAGACCCAAAGACCAACCGGAGCGAGGCGCTGGCTGGTTAGGGTTGAAGAAAAGAACCTGTCCCTCCCGAAGGAGGAACAGAGCGTGCACGGGCCATCGACCCCAATGGTCCGCAGCCTCACATCCCTCTACCTCCATAATTGTTTTTAGTTGTCCAGGTAAGTATTTCTTTTACAGGTTTTTTCCTTTCAGGTAAGTATTATTTAAATTTTTACAGGTAAGTATTTCTTTTTTACAGGTTGTCATTTTTCGTGTCCGTTACTTTGGCTTAATTCCAATAAAGATTTTTAATTCCAATTTGTTTTCTGTGTTTTCTTTCAAATTTAGTTTGAATTAATCTCCAATTTGAGTTTTTAAGGAAAATCAATAAAACATGAATTAAAATATGAAATAAAATCCCCCAAAATAACAAACTAAAATAACAAACTAACATAAAGTAGAAAAAATTAAATGAGTATGCCCCTGTCGCGACGTTTCGAAGATGTTACTCCTTCCTCAGGCGAGGGCATACTGAAGAGCTCTGTGTTTGAAGCTCCTATTTATACTCTCTCCTCTGATCCCGCCTCCTTTGGCTTTCTTTTAAAATTCTTTTCAGCTTTTTGCTTTTTTCAATTCTGCCAGACTTTTTGGCTCTAATCTTTCCCTTTCTTCTTTCTCTCTTCATTTTCAGTCTTTTCCTCTTTCCCCTTTGACTTTTCCCTTTTCATCATCCTTTTCTTCCCTTCTCTTGACCTCTGCCCTTTACCCTTCCTTTTGGCCTACATCTGTCTCTTTCTCTTCCAATTTTTAGGTTCCATTAATGCCGACTTGGCTTCTTATAAACTCTCAACCCTGCTTGGGGAGGACTCAACCCTACTTGGGGAGTAAATAATTTAGAAAGGCGATGTGACTTTGGGTTAGGCTTTAGGTTTCAGCTTAGGGTTAGGATTACTTGGGCTTCAGATCCAGTACTGGGCTGAGGTTTGAGATTTAATTTCCAAAAATGAAGTAGAAGTGGGACTTTCCAAAATTGTAAAATTGTTTAGGGCCAGATTAGATCAGGGGGTAGGTACAATAGGGCTAGATTCCAAATTAGGGTTTGATTAATTTTAGATAAACAAATTGGTTAAGGTTAGGATTATGATTTGGGTAGGGCATAGATGCTAGATTTAGCTTAGCTAGGAGTGAGACCCAAAGACCAACCGGAGCGAGGCGCTGGCTGGTTAGGGTTGAAGAAAAGAACCTGTCCCTCCCGAAGGAGGAACAGAGCGTGCACGGGCCATCGACCCCAATGGTCCGCAGCCTCACATCCCTCTACCTCCATAATTGTTTTTAGTTGTCCAGGTAAGTATTTCTTTTACAGGTTTTTTCCTTTCAGGTAAGTATTATTTAAATTTTTACAGGTAAGTATTTCTTTTTTACAGGTTGTCATTTTTCGTGTCCGTTACTTTGGCTTAATTCCAATAAAGATTTTTAATTCCAATTTGTTTTCTGTGTTTTCTTTCAAATTTAGTTTGAATTAATCTCCAATTTGAGTTTTTAAGGAAAATCAATAAAACATGAATTAAAATATGAAATAAAATCCCCCAAAATAACAAACTAAAATAACAAACTAACATAAAGTAGAAAAAATTAAATGAGTATGCCCCTGTCGCGACGTTTCGAAGATGTTACTCCTTCCTCAGGCGAGGGCATACTGAAGAGCTCTGTGTTTGAAGCTCCTATTTATACTCTCTCCTCTGATCCCGCCTCCTTTGGCTTTCTTTTAAAATTCTTTTCAGCTTTTTGCTTTTTTCAATTCTGCCAGACTTTTTGGCTCTAATCTTTCCCTTTCTTCTTTCTCTCTTCATTTTCAGTCTTTTCCTCTTTCCCCTTTGACTTTTCCCTTTTCATCATCCTTTTCTTCCCTTCTCTTGACCTCTGCCCTTTACCCTTCCTTTTGGCCTACATCTGTCTCTTTCTCTTCCAATTTTTAGGTTCCATTAATGCCGACTTGGCTTCTTATAAACTCTCAACCCTGCTTGGGGAGGACTCAACCCTACTTGGGGAGTAAATAATTTAGAAAGGCGATGTGACTTTGGGTTAGGCTTTAGGTTTCAGCTTAGGGTTAGGATTACTTGGGCTTCAGATCCAGTACTGGGCTGAGGTTTGAGATTTAATTTCCAAAAATGAAGTAGAAGTGGGACTTTCCAAAATTGTAAAATTGTTTAGGGCCAGATTAGATCAGGGGGTAGGTACAATAGGGCTAGATTCCAAATTAGGGTTTGATTAATTTTAGATAAACAAATTGGTTAAGGTTAGGATTATGATTTGGGTAGGGCATAGATGCTAGATTTAGCTTAGCTAGGAGTGAGACCCAAAGACCAACCGGAGCGAGGCGCTGGCTGGTTAGGGTTGAAGAAAAGAACCTGTCCCTCCCGAAGGAGGAACAGAGCGTGCACGGGCCATCGACCCCAATGGTCCGCAGCCTCACATCCCTCTACCTCCATAATTGTTTTTAGTTGTCCAGGTAAGTATTTCTTTTACAGGTTTTTTCCTTTCAGGTAAGTATTATTTAAATTTTTACAGGTAAGTATTTCTTTTTTACAGGTTGTCATTTTTCGTGTCCGTTACTTTGGCTTAATTCCAATAAAGATTTTTAATTCCAATTTGTTTTCTGTGTTTTCTTTCAAATTTAGTTTGAATTAATCTCCAATTTGAGTTTTTAAGGAAAATCAATAAAACATGAATTAAAATATGAAATAAAATCCCCCAAAATAACAAACTAAAATAACAAACTAACATAAAGTAGAAAAAATTAAATGAGTATGCCCCTGTCGCGACGTTTCGAAGATGTTACTCCTTCCTCAGGCGAGGGCATACTGAAGAGCTCTGTGTTTGAAGCTCCTATTTATACTCTCTCCTCTGATCCCGCCTCCTTTGGCTTTCTTTGGCTTTCTTTTAAAATTCTTTTCAGCTTTTTGCTTTTTTCAATTCTGCCAGACTTTTTGGCTCTAATCTTTCCCTTTCTTCTTTCTCTCTTCATTTTCAGTCTTTTCCTCTTTCCCCTTTGACTTTTCCCTTTTCATCATCCTTTTCTTCCCTTCTCTTGACCTCTGCCCTTTACCCTTCCTTTTGGCCTACATCTGTCTCTTTCTCTTCCAATTTTTAGGTTCCATTAATGCCGACTTGGCTTCTTATAAACTCTCAACCCTGCTTGGGGAGGACTCAACCCTACTTGGGGAGTAAATAATTTAGAAAGGCGATGTGACTTTGGGTTAGGCTTTAGGTTTCAGCTTAGGGTTAGGATTACTTGGGCTTCAGATCCAGTACTGGGCTGAGGTTTGAGATTTAATTTCCAAAAATGAAGTAGAAGTGGGACTTTCCAAAATTGTAAAATTGTTTAGGGCCAGATTAGATCAGGGGGTAGGTACAATAGGGCTAGATTCCAAATTAGGGTTTGATTAATTTTAGATAAACAAATTGGTTAAGGTTAGGATTATGATTTGGGTAGGGCATAGATGCTAGATTTAGCTTAGCTAGGAGTGAGACCCAAAGACCAACCGGAGCGAGGCGCTGGCTGGTTAGGGTTGAAGAAAAGAACCTGTCCCTCCCGAAGGAGGAACAGAGCGTGCACGGGCCATCGACCCCAATGGTCCGCAGCCTCACATCCCTCTACCTCCATAATTGTTTTTAGTTGTCCAGGTAAGTATTTCTTTTACAGGTTTTTTCCTTTCAGGTAAGTATTATTTAAATTTTTACAGGTAAGTATTTCTTTTTTACAGGTTGTCATTTTTCGTGTCCGTTACTTTGGCTTAATTCCAATAAAGATTTTTAATTCCAATTTGTTTTCTGTGTTTTCTTTCAAATTTAGTTTGAATTAATCTCCAATTTGAGTTTTTAAGGAAAATCAATAAAACATGAATTAAAATATGAAATAAAATCCCCCAAAATAACAAACTAAAATAACAAACTAACATAAAGTAGAAAAAATTAAATGAGTATGCCCCTGTCGCGACGTTTCGAAGATGTTACTCCTTCCTCAGGCGAGGGCATACTGAAGAGCTCTGTGTTTGAAGCTCCTATTTATACTCTCTCCTCTGATCCCGCCTCCTTTGGCTTTCTTTGGCTTTCTTTTAAAATTCTTTTCAGCTTTTTGCTTTTTTCAATTCTGCCAGACTTTTTGGCTCTAATCTTTCCCTTTCTTCTTTCTCTCTTCATTTTCAGTCTTTTCCTCTTTCCCCTTTGACTTTTCCCTTTTCATCATCCTTTTCTTCCCTTCTCTTGACCTCTGCCCTTTACCCTTCCTTTTGGCCTACATCTGTCTCTTTCTCTTCCAATTTTTAGGTTCCATTAATGCCGACTTGGCTTCTTATAAACTCTCAACCCTGCTTGGGGAGGACTCAACCCTACTTGGGGAGTAAATAATTTAGAAAGGCGATGTGACTTTGGGTTAGGCTTTAGGTTTCAGCTTAGGGTTAGGATTACTTGGGCTTCAGATCCAGTACTGGGCTGAGGTTTGAGATTTAATTTCCAAAAATGAAGTAGAAGTGGGACTTTCCAAAATTGTAAAATTGTTTAGGGCCAGATTAGATCAGGGGGTAGGTACAATAGGGCTAGATTCCAAATTAGGGTTTGATTAATTTTAGATAAACAAATTGGTTAAGGTTAGGATTATGATTTGGGTAGGGCATAGATGCTAGATTTAGCTTAGCTAGGAGTGAGACCCAAAGACCAACCGGAGCGAGGCGCTGGCTGGTTAGGGTTGAAGAAAAGAACCTGTCCCTCCCGAAGGAGGAACAGAGCGTGCACGGGCCATCGACCCCAATGGTCCGCAGCCTCACATCCCTCTACCTCCATAATTGTTTTTAGTTGTCCAGGTAAGTATTTCTTTTACAGGTTTTTTCCTTTCAGGTAAGTATTATTTAAATTTTTACAGGTAAGTATTTCTTTTTTACAGGTTGTCATTTTTCGTGTCCGTTACTTTGGCTTAATTCCAATAAAGATTTTTAATTCCAATTTGTTTTCTGTGTTTTCTTTCAAATTTAGTTTGAATTAATCTCCAATTTGAGTTTTTAAGGAAAATCAATAAAACATGAATTAAAATATGAAATAAAATCCCCCAAAATAACAAACTAAAATAACAAACTAACATAAAGTAGAAAAAATTAAATGAGTATGCCCCTGTCGCGACGTTTCGAAGATGTTACTCCTTCCTCAGGCGAGGGCATACTGAAGAGCTCTGTGTTTGAAGCTCCTATTTATACTCTCTCCTCTGATCCCGCCTCCTTTGGCTTTCTTTTAAAATTCTTTTCAGCTTTTTGCTTTTTTCAATTCTGCCAGACTTTTTGGCTCTAATCTTTCCCTTTCTTCTTTCTCTCTTCATTTTCAGTCTTTTCCTCTTTCCCCTTTGACTTTTCCCTTTTCATCATCCTTTTCTTCCCTTCTCTTGACCTCTGCCCTTTACCCTTCCTTTTGGCCTACATCTGTCTCTTTCTCTTCCAATTTTTAGGTTCCATTAATGCCGACTTGGCTTCTTATAAACTCTCAACCCTGCTTGGGGAGGACTCAACCCTACTTGGGGAGTAAATAATTTAGAAAGGCGATGTGACTTTGGGTTAGGCTTTAGGTTTCAGCTTAGGGTTAGGATTACTTGGGCTTCAGATCCAGTACTGGGCTGAGGTTTGAGATTTAATTTCCAAAAATGAAGTAGAAGTGGGACTTTCCAAAATTGTAAAATTGTTTAGGGCCAGATTAGATCAGGGGGTAGGTACAATAGGGCTAGATTCCAAATTAGGGTTTGATTAATTTTAGATAAACAAATTGGTTAAGGTTAGGATTATGATTTGGGTAGGGCATAGATGCTAGATTTAGCTTAGCTAGGAGTGAGACCCAAAGACCAACCGGAGCGAGGCGCTGGCTGGTTAGGGTTGAAGAAAAGAACCTGTCCCTCCCGAAGGAGGAACAGAGCGTGCACGGGCCATCGACCCCAATGGTCCGCAGCCTCACATCCCTCTACCTCCATAATTGTTTTTAGTTGTCCAGGTAAGTATTTCTTTTACAGGTTTTTTCCTTTCAGGTAAGTATTATTTAAATTTTTACAGGTAAGTATTTCTTTTTTACAGGTTGTCATTTTTCGTGTCCGTTACTTTGGCTTAATTCCAATAAAGATTTTTAATTCCAATTTGTTTTCTGTGTTTTCTTTCAAATTTAGTTTGAATTAATCTCCAATTTGAGTTTTTAAGGAAAATCAATAAAACATGAATTAAAATATGAAATAAAATCCCCCAAAATAACAAACTAAAATAACAAACTAACATAAAGTAGAAAAAATTAAATGAGTATGCCCCTGTCGCGACGTTTCGAAGATGTTACTCCTTCCTCAGGCGAGGGCATACTGAAGAGCTCTGTGTTTGAAGCTCCTATTTATACTCTCTCCTCTGATCCCGCCTCCTTTGGCTTTCTTTGGCTTTCTTTTAAAATTCTTTTCAGCTTTTTGCTTTTTTCAATTCTGCCAGACTTTTTGGCTCTAATCTTTCCCTTTCTTCTTTCTCTCTTCATTTTCAGTCTTTTCCTCTTTCCCCTTTGACTTTTCCCTTTTCATCATCCTTTTCTTCCCTTCTCTTGACCTCTGCCCTTTACCCTTCCTTTTGGCCTACATCTGTCTCTTTCTCTTCCAATTTTTAGGTTCCATTAATGCCGACTTGGCTTCTTATAAACTCTCAACCCTGCTTGGGGAGGACTCAACCCTACTTGGGGAGTAAATAATTTAGAAAGGCGATGTGACTTTGGGTTAGGCTTTAGGTTTCAGCTTAGGGTTAGGATTACTTGGGCTTCAGATCCAGTACTGGGCTGAGGTTTGAGATTTAATTTCCAAAAATGAAGTAGAAGTGGGACTTTCCAAAATTGTAAAATTGTTTAGGGCCAGATTAGATCAGGGGGTAGGTACAATAGGGCTAGATTCCAAATTAGGGTTTGATTAATTTTAGATAAACAAATTGGTTAAGGTTAGGATTATGATTTGGGTAGGGCATAGATGCTAGATTTAGCTTAGCTAGGAGTGAGACCCAAAGACCAACCGGAGCGAGGCGCTGGCTGGTTAGGGTTGAAGAAAAGAACCTGTCCCTCCCGAAGGAGGAACAGAGCGTGCACGGGCCATCGACCCCAATGGTCCGCAGCCTCACATCCCTCTACCTCCATAATTGTTTTTAGTTGTCCAGGTAAGTATTTCTTTTACAGGTTTTTTCCTTTCAGGTAAGTATTATTTAAATTTTTACAGGTAAGTATTTCTTTTTTACAGGTTGTCATTTTTCGTGTCCGTTACTTTGGCTTAATTCCAATAAAGATTTTTAATTCCAATTTGTTTTCTGTGTTTTCTTTCAAATTTAGTTTGAATTAATCTCCAATTTGAGTTTTTAAGGAAAATCAATAAAACATGAATTAAAATATGAAATAAAATCCCCCAAAATAACAAACTAAAATAACAAACTAACATAAAGTAGAAAAAATTAAATGAGTATGCCCCTGTCGCGACGTTTCGAAGATGTTACTCCTTCCTCAGGCGAGGGCATACTGAAGAGCTCTGTGTTTGAAGCTCCTATTTATACTCTCTCCTCTGATCCCGCCTCCTTTGGCTTTCTTTTAAAATTCTTTTCAGCTTTTTGCTTTTTTCAATTCTGCCAGACTTTTTGGCTCTAATCTTTCCCTTTCTTCTTTCTCTCTTCATTTTCAGTCTTTTCCTCTTTCCCCTTTGACTTTTCCCTTTTCATCATCCTTTTCTTCCCTTCTCTTGACCTCTGCCCTTTACCCTTCCTTTTGGCCTACATCTGTCTCTTTCTCTTCCAATTTTTAGGTTCCATTAATGCCGACTTGGCTTCTTATAAACTCTCAACCCTGCTTGGGGAGGACTCAACCCTACTTGGGGAGTAAATAATTTAGAAAGGCGATGTGACTTTGGGTTAGGCTTTAGGTTTCAGCTTAGGGTTAGGATTACTTGGGCTTCAGATCCAGTACTGGGCTGAGGTTTGAGATTTAATTTCCAAAAATGAAGTAGAAGTGGGACTTTCCAAAATTGTAAAATTGTTTAGGGCCAGATTAGATCAGGGGGTAGGTACAATAGGGCTAGATTCCAAATTAGGGTTTGATTAATTTTAGATAAACAAATTGGTTAAGGTTAGGATTATGATTTGGGTAGGGCATAGATGCTAGATTTAGCTTAGCTAGGAGTGAGACCCAAAGACCAACCGGAGCGAGGCGCTGGCTGGTTAGGGTTGAAGAAAAGAACCTGTCCCTCCCGAAGGAGGAACAGAGCGTGCACGGGCCATCGACCCCAATGGTCCGCAGCCTCACATCCCTCTACCTCCATAATTGTTTTTAGTTGTCCAGGTAAGTATTTCTTTTACAGGTTTTTTCCTTTCAGGTAAGTATTATTTAAATTTTTACAGGTAAGTATTTCTTTTTTACAGGTTGTCATTTTTCGTGTCCGTTACTTTGGCTTAATTCCAATAAAGATTTTTAATTCCAATTTGTTTTCTGTGTTTTCTTTCAAATTTAGTTTGAATTAATCTCCAATTTGAGTTTTTAAGGAAAATCAATAAAACATGAATTAAAATATGAAATAAAATCCCCCAAAATAACAAACTAAAATAACAAACTAACATAAAGTAGAAAAAATTAAATGAGTATGCCCCTGTCGCGACGTTTCGAAGATGTTACTCCTTCCTCAGGCGAGGGCATACTGAAGAGCTCTGTGTTTGAAGCTCCTATTTATACTCTCTCCTCTGATCCCGCCTCCTTTGGCTTTCTTTTAAAATTCTTTTCAGCTTTTTGCTTTTTTCAATTCTGCCAGACTTTTTGGCTCTAATCTTTCCCTTTCTTCTTTCTCTCTTCATTTTCAGTCTTTTCCTCTTTCCCCTTTGACTTTTCCCTTTTCATCATCCTTTTCTTCCCTTCTCTTGACCTCTGCCCTTTACCCTTCCTTTTGGCCTACATCTGTCTCTTTCTCTTCCAATTTTTAGGTTCCATTAATGCCGACTTGGCTTCTTATAAACTCTCAACCCTGCTTGGGGAGGACTCAACCCTACTTGGGGAGTAAATAATTTAGAAAGGCGATGTGACTTTGGGTTAGGCTTTAGGTTTCAGCTTAGGGTTAGGATTACTTGGGCTTCAGATCCAGTACTGGGCTGAGGTTTGAGATTTAATTTCCAAAAATGAAGTAGAAGTGGGACTTTCCAAAATTGTAAAATTGTTTAGGGCCAGATTAGATCAGGGGGTAGGTACAATAGGGCTAGATTCCAAATTAGGGTTTGATTAATTTTAGATAAACAAATTGGTTAAGGTTAGGATTATGATTTGGGTAGGGCATAGATGCTAGATTTAGCTTAGCTAGGAGTGAGACCCAAAGACCAACCGGAGCGAGGCGCTGGCTGGTTAGGGTTGAAGAAAAGAACCTGTCCCTCCCGAAGGAGGAACAGAGCGTGCACGGGCCATCGACCCCAATGGTCCGCAGCCTCACATCCCTCTACCTCCATAATTGTTTTTAGTTGTCCAGGTAAGTATTTCTTTTACAGGTTTTTTCCTTTCAGGTAAGTATTATTTAAATTTTTACAGGTAAGTATTTCTTTTTTACAGGTTGTCATTTTTCGTGTCCGTTACTTTGGCTTAATTCCAATAAAGATTTTTAATTCCAATTTGTTTTCTGTGTTTTCTTTCAAATTTAGTTTGAATTAATCTCCAATTTGAGTTTTTAAGGAAAATCAATAAAACATGAATTAAAATATGAAATAAAATCCCCCAAAATAACAAACTAAAATAACAAACTAACATAAAGTAGAAAAAATTAAATGAGTATGCCCCTGTCGCGACGTTTCGAAGATGTTACTCCTTCCTCAGGCGAGGGCATACTGAAGAGCTCTGTGTTTGAAGCTCCTATTTATACTCTCTCCTCTGATCCCGCCTCCTTTGGCTTTCTTTTAAAATTCTTTTCAGCTTTTTGCTTTTTTCAATTCTGCCAGACTTTTTGGCTCTAATCTTTCCCTTTCTTCTTTCTCTCTTCATTTTCAGTCTTTTCCTCTTTCCCCTTTGACTTTTCCCTTTTCATCATCCTTTTCTTCCCTTCTCTTGACCTCTGCCCTTTACCCTTCCTTTTGGCCTACATCTGTCTCTTTCTCTTCCAATTTTTAGGTTCCATTAATGCCGACTTGGCTTCTTATAAACTCTCAACCCTGCTTGGGGAGGACTCAACCCTACTTGGGGAGTAAATAATTTAGAAAGGCGATGTGACTTTGGGTTAGGCTTTAGGTTTCAGCTTAGGGTTAGGATTACTTGGGCTTCAGATCCAGTACTGGGCTGAGGTTTGAGATTTAATTTCCAAAAATGAAGTAGAAGTGGGACTTTCCAAAATTGTAAAATTGTTTAGGGCCAGATTAGATCAGGGGGTAGGTACAATAGGGCTAGATTCCAAATTAGGGTTTGATTAATTTTAGATAAACAAATTGGTTAAGGTTAGGATTATGATTTGGGTAGGGCATAGATGCTAGATTTAGCTTAGCTAGGAGTGAGACCCAAAGACCAACCGGAGCGAGGCGCTGGCTGGTTAGGGTTGAAGAAAAGAACCTGTCCCTCCCGAAGGAGGAACAGAGCGTGCACGGGCCATCGACCCCAATGGTCCGCAGCCTCACATCCCTCTACCTCCATAATTGTTTTTAGTTGTCCAGGTAAGTATTTCTTTTACAGGTTTTTTCCTTTCAGGTAAGTATTATTTAAATTTTTACAGGTAAGTATTTCTTTTTTACAGGTTGTCATTTTTCGTGTCCGTTACTTTGGCTTAATTCCAATAAAGATTTTTAATTCCAATTTGTTTTCTGTGTTTTCTTTCAAATTTAGTTTGAATTAATCTCCAATTTGAGTTTTTAAGGAAAATCAATAAAACATGAATTAAAATATGAAATAAAATCCCCCAAAATAACAAACTAAAATAACAAACTAACATAAAGTAGAAAAAATTAAATGAGTATGCCCCTGTCGCGACGTTTCGAAGATGTTACTCCTTCCTCAGGCGAGGGCATACTGAAGAGCTCTGTGTTTGAAGCTCCTATTTATACTCTCTCCTCTGATCCCGCCTCCTTTGGCTTTCTTTTAAAATTCTTTT